>NC_034438.1:36474179-36591089 GCF_002078875.1 Numida meleagris | reverse complement strand
AGGAGAGGAGAGGAGAGGAGAGGAGAGGAGAGGAGAGGAGAGGTCACATTTGTATAATTAAACTCTTTCTTCCCACTTTTTAGTGTAACACTTGACAGTTGCAGAATTTTTGATCTGTTTATGTGACTTAGGAAGGAAAGCCATGTTTTGCAAGCGGAGCAAAGACCCTTTTTTTTTCTGCTTAATCTCAGTGAGGGATTTTTTCCTTTCTGGCAGCATTTTGTCTTTTCTCCTCCTGTTCCACGGTCTTTACAATCAGAACATCTCATGATCTCCTAGAATGTCCTCTTAAACAGTAGAGGCTGCATAAATTATTGTAGGCTCAGGAGTTTACTGCTCCATTAGAATTAACATACACACAGAGAGGTAACGCAGGCAAGAAGGGCTGAGCTTGGCCAGGCACAAGGTGGCCCTTAGAGGAAAACTGCCTTTTTTGATTCTGGGAGAAAAGATCAGATTGGACATACTGCTGTCCTTTTGTCCTGCTACTGTGACAAACATGCCTTGCTTTGGTGTGCAAACGGTTACAACTCCCTATAGGAGAAGGTCCCCCTTCCTTTTCTCCTGCTAAGCCTCAGAATTGTGTCTGGAGTAATTTTCAGTTCTAAAGGGTCAGCTTCGGTTCCCATCTACAAAACAGGAAACTTCTTATTAATTACAACGGAAGTATAATTGAAAGTCTAATGAGCACACAAAAATCCCTAGTATCAACTGTGTTTACATTCACTTACTCTTAGTTCTTCTGCTTCTCTTTCTGAGTCATATCTCCTTTAATGAGAGAAGGTGATCAGTAAACTGCAAAGAACTTTAGCTAGCATCAAGCTACGCCTCTGGAGAAGTCATCACTTTGTACTATAGAATGATTACAGGCTGCCTGTCAAGGTGAGATACCTAAAAGCATGGAATGTAGTCTGAGGCTGCAGCCCATAAAAATTTCTGAGGAAATAAACCATACTGTACACCAGATTTTAATGTTTTCTATACAGGTTTTACCTTTAGATCGCAATGTTGAAGACAATGAAAAAAGGCACCTATATACAGAATTTTTGATATTTCCCTGCCCACTAATTCCTCGCTGTAATATTAGTAGAGATACCAGTAAAATGACAGATCAGGTCTGATACTGCTGTACAAGAGTAAAATATTAAAAAATTAAATTCATAGAATCTGCTTTCATGTAGAAGCTCCCAAAGAATATCTCCACTACCAATCTTGGGATGAAACAGGTGAACATTTTACATTGAGAACCCTACATTAAGACCCCCATTTTACTCATCTGTTATAAGTCAGTATATACCAGGGCAGTACAGCTTCTACTCTGAAAGAGAAAAGAGAAGGTTTAAGAAAATGTAACCAAAAGGGGGGTTTAATTGCAATTCTATGGATAAAAATAGATATATCAGCTAAAAGAAAAGTGCTTTTAAGACTGATTCTCATTTGAATTTCTAACTAAGTTGACCTGGGATTCTAAACAGAAATAAGTATATTTAATCCCTAAGAGAGATGTCCAGATGCACATCAACAGTATTCAACATTCAAAGGGCAGCTGGTAAACTAGATTGTATTCTTTTTGAAAAGCAGTATGACGAAGTTGTTTATTCAGCAAAACAAACTGTTCCCTGTGTCCGTTAACAAGGCTGGCTTTGTGCAGCACAGACTTCTGCAGTGCTGACTCCTGTTTGGAACCATTTCACACTAATTAGAAATAAGAGAAAAGGCTGTGCTCGTAAACAACTCAGCTCAAGTCCCCTTTCAACCCACTCTTTCTGAAAATTAACTCAGTTGTAACCCTTCGTGAATAACAGAGTTGCACAAACAAGGTAGGGAAAATATATTGTTAATAATCATCAGCTTGTTGTGCAAACTGCCAAGGCAAATTTTATATAATGTTACCCAAATTATACAAAATGATGAGTTATGGGCTGCTGTGAAATTCCACTTCTGAGGGAATAAACCACAGTGATTTTTTAAATGTTTAGCTACACTTCAAAAAGAAGAGCTAATGTTATGGGAAAAAAAATCAAATAAATGCGCAGCATAGGTCTGTATTTTAGATATATAAATGACTAACATTACGGAGTACAACAGAAAAAAAATTAGTAGGAATGGGAATATCAAAAGGATTTTCATGTGGAGGACTTTTTTTTTTTTTAAAGAGATGTCCTTTTCACTAAAAGTAAAAAGAAGATATGTTTAAATGTTAAAAGCTGAAGCTCAAAGTGGTGTATAGGAAGTGTTCTCAAGAAACAGTTATGCAAGACAGGTTTATTTCTAATTTTTATAGGCATCTTGCACTTTGGGCAGCATTTGCTCATGGGAGTGATCCCCCTTAAATCCATGGGGTTACATGTGGAAATGCCAGATGACATAAGTCAGGATTGTAGTGCTGAGTACTATTGCTTTTCAGCTCACTGTATGATGGCAAGGTGTCATATTTGAGATATGTACATTTGGAACATTTTCTATTATTAATTATGACAAAAGTAAATTTGATGTTTTGGACTTAAATATTTCCAGCATGCTATGTTTTGCTGATATTCTTAAAAAAAATCAGTTACCAGAGTTAGAAGCAGATAACAAAAGTATGTGTTTCAGAATAAGTTTTAAAAAGGAGAAATTCAGAACCAAGCTTAAAAAAAATGTATAGTCAACTCCTATTATAGAACAACTCACAGAAAAATTAACTGAGAGGAGCTCATTCATTTTCTACATAATTCAGCCTCATTTCTAAAATCAGGGAAAAAAAAAAAAACAAAAAAGAACAACTAAACTTAAGTGGGGAAATTAGTCACAGAATAGTGGTGGGTTTCTTTTTGTTTTTTGTGTGTGTGTGTGAGAGAGAGAGTGACTGTGTGTGTGGTTATTCGATTGCTATGTCTTAGATTCCTGTTCTAAAATCAAACGTGTACCTCAGAACTATTTAGAGGTATCTTTCTTTACAATAATTGTCCAATGTAAATGAGAAATAAAAGTAGGGAGTCATAAAAATCAGTTAAGACTCTCGATAAGAAAAATACTACTGTATAGAGTTAATGTGTAGCACTCTCAAGTGTTTTCAACAATAAAATAAAAACATTTTTTTTTCAAATTATTCTCATGTATCTAAGCTGTGAAAAGCATTAGAGGTGATAATTCTGTGTTCTTTCAACTCAGTTTTCCACCTAATATAATAAATTAATAACGTTAATATTCAAACTTGAAAACCCAACTGAATTACATGAAGGTCATAGAGGTCAAATGCATTTTTTATGGTTTTGTAGCACCAGATCACAAGAAGTCTTTGGCAACTTCCTAGAATACATTTCTTTCCTTTTTTTTTTTTCCTTTTTAAAAAGTAACAAGGAAAGAAAGAAGGAGAGAAAAAAAAAGGAAGAAGAGAAAGAGAAAGAGAGGAGGAGAGAAAGAGAGAAGGGGAGAAAGAAAGGGAGAAAAGAGAGAAAATAGAGGGAAGGAAGGAAGGGAAGAAAAATAAAAACTTGTTTAAATTGGTATCCTTCTGTGGATATTTTAGTGGCATGTTACTATGTTTTCGATTTAATTTAGGCTTGCTTTTTACCAAAGATAACTTTTGCATTTTTTAAGTTCATGTGCATTTTAATTCTAATCTCTTTTCTGTAATTTACCTGCAGGACTTTATTTCCCTTCTGTCTACTTTTCTCTTTCAGTTTTCATTATTTGCATTATGCACTTCAAGTTTATTTTTTAAAATTATTATTAAGTCTGAGTTCTGATTTTTGTGAAATAAAAAAAAACTCTTCTGTAGTCAGTTTGTTTATAATCAGAAAAAAAAAACATGACAAAATTATTCAAAGAAGAATTTTATGTTTTTGAGTGAGATGAGGAAAATGAGTGGGATGAGGAAGCATTTTAACTAGTCAGAAATTTGCAGACTTTCTGAAAATCTACATTTGGCCAAAGAGCTCACCCATGCTGTGTCCAATCATGTGGACTTTGTCTTAAAATTTTTGCGATTTTTGGAAAAGGTGACTTGAAAGCAATGTAATTCTGAAGTGTCATCATCTGGTCAGCTAAGAGCGGTCACTTTTACTTTTGATATTTTTGAAAACAGTGTCCTCTACTGGTTGAAATATTGGAATAGAAGAACATTCTCACATGACAGTTGTCCATGGACAGGTCAATGGTGGATGAAAAACAGCTGTGAAGACTAAAAGCATTCATTATTTTAAATAGAAATATATGAAATGACTCTGTGACCAGTGAATAACACCTTTTTTAGATGAAAATAGTCATTAGTAATAAGCAAGAAAAACAAAGTCAAACCATGAATAATGTTTCAAGTTCATTTACTTTTTATCCTTACAGTGCTACCCTTTCACCTCATTTCTAATCTTTAATTTCTTTTCTTTGATATTTCCCTCCCCCAGCAACAGTGATCTACAAATCCTTTGAAATTGCAAACTGGAGCTTCCAATAATATGATTCATCCCAAGGAGACTGCACACGCTACAATGAGTCAGCTGGATAATCCTCTAAGGAACTCTAGCATGTTCATAACCAGGTAGTAAAAAGATACAGTTAGGTCTAAATGATGATAGTACAAAGACTGGCAAACTCAGTTCTCGAGCTTAATTCTGACTATTCCTACCAGGCACTTTGTTATACAAGAGAGAGTGCAGAGCAGAATGTGTCAGAGTTTTAAGGCTTTTAGATCAAAATCTGTGGAAATGGCCACTGCTATTCATCAAGAAAGAGCAAGGGAAATAAGAAAATGCAGAACATCTATATAAGTGCTTCTCTCTTTAATGAGGGGAAGAACCCAGGTTATAAAATAACTATTGACTGACAGATTTACTAATATGAAATTGTTAAGTGTGCTTCATATACAGCTTCTTTTTAATTATTATTATCAATTCTGTATCGCTACTATCTTTCATTTATCACCTGGGTTTGGACTTCCACAGGAGAATAAATCATCAGGAGATCTGCGATTTCTGAACTCAGTCTTCTAATCTCTCATAGGAAGCTTTTGTGCAAATACTAAATTAAGAATTTAAGCATTTTCATGCCCTTGCTCACTGAATGGATGGTTTCACTGCAGTTTTCCAATGGCCCGTCTAAACTGTAATTCTCCATTTTTGTGGCATTCATATGGATAGAATTGGAACCAGTTTTCATCATGCAGCAGACATTTCCTATTGATTATTTAAAGTAACCGGAGAGTTCTATTAAGGAAAAAGCATGCATAAATACAGATTAGTTTCATTCTTCCTAACTATCAAATGCCTTCTCTGATCTAATTATTTTCAGCCTTTTACAGGACATCAGTTCATTATACCACCAAAAATCCAGTTTCTGGCATTAAAATTGTTTTAAGAACACTATTTCCTATTCTTTGTTAGCTGAATACATTTTGCTCAGAATGAAAGTAACAGAAAAAAGTATTGGCTGCATAGAAGTCCTTTGTTAGTGCTTTTGAACTCCCTAGTTGTGGACTACAAAGAGTCCAGCGCTCTGCCTCGCCACCATTGAACAGAAACACAGAGCGCTGCCTTTTTTTTTTTTTTTTTTTTTTTTTTTTGGGTCTTGATATACAGGATATATTACTGAGTGCCTATAAAAAGGCTTGTGAACCTTGATGGAAATCAGAGGTGAAAATGACAGTTCAAATGTCTGGTCTGGGTTTAAAAGATCTATGATAATGTATTTTTACTTAGATACTGAGAAGGAAAAAAGAACCAGCAAAGCAGCGTTCAGGCTTGTATTACACTTTTTCTCTGCTCCTGCCCTTTTCCTGAGCTGTCAAACCCAGGGCGCTCTCTGAAAACTAAAGTGATTCTAAGCAGGTTACCAATACGTACATTATTTCTTGTTAGCTATCTCCTTAGGATATCACTAAAACACAAACACTATATGATTCTTTTCAGCTACAAACAATGAGTCAAGATCAGTGATGGCTTAAAGCATGTGTCATTCCTGGGTTTAATTACAATGTCCTGTAATAGATTTTTTAAAATATTTCTTACTTCATATAAGAAGCTTTACAAACAATCAAATCAGAAGCAAGAATGTACTGAATAACCAATTAATTGTTGAAAAGATTTTGGCATCTAATACTTACATAACTCTATAACTCAGGAAAAAAAATCCAAAATTGTCAGCAAGTGAATCCTTTCTTCTATTATTTCCTATTAAACATTAATATATCCTAAAATTATTTCTCATGCAACGCCTAGTTTAATCTTTTCTCCTCATCTAAGGGATTTTAATTAAACGTGGTGTTAATAAAAAAAATAAAAGTAATTTTGTTTTTCAAAAAAGATCTTTCACATTCCTTTGAAGGAAAAAAGGAAAAATTACTTTCTTTCAGTACTTCCTAGATTTTGTCAAAAGATGCCCATGAAAAAGAATTCCAAATCATATATAGTTTTTTTTATTCTTTACTTCCACATACTGACAGAATTTATGGTGGATTTACAATCCATTGAATTCTGAAGAGGGAAAAGAATCAAGAATGTTCAATGTGTTAGTGCTGGAAAATCTATACCTGCTGTACAAGTACTTGTCATTCACACAGCTTATTATTTGTTAAAAAAATAGTCATGGTAATCAGTGGTAAATGATTCCCAATCACTCTCAATGGACTTCCTGTCTACAGAGATACCAAATCTCTTTCAGAAATAATAAGACAAATCCAATCACTGACTGTCACCACAATCATCCACTGTCTTCAGAAGCATGTGGGTGCTCTATATCATCTACTTTCTGAGGCAGGCATGAGTTGAAGTGTCAACTTTCTCAAACTTTGGAGGAGTTTGGGTGCATGATTTCGGCTTAGTCTACAATGGAGATAACTCTCAAATTTGCAGGTCAAAAATATCAAAAGTACTTGGTATCTAGTTGTCACTGATTTTAGTGAAGCACATTTGCAAGCATATTCCATATTATATATACTGTATACATGAAGCCTACTTTTGTTACTGCACAGCATATGAGGATCACGGTGAGGGATGAAAATGACTGTCAGTAGTCAAGTAATACATCAGTCATTGTGCAGACACAAGAACAACAATGATGAGTATCACAGAGATGTCTGAAAATTAATGACAGACAAATAAGGACTTGTCTATTCAGACAGCTTAATGTTAATAAGCTTGAGTTAAAATTTACAGTCCACTAACTCCTCTATACTAAAAGCACCTTTATGTGAGGTGCTTTTAAAGTAGAATAAGTTGCCTCACGCTGTTTCCTCACAGGGAGTTAATGCAGAGTAACCAGTGTACTGTAAATTTGCACCCCAGTTTACCATGGAATAACTTCCCTGAGTAGATAAGTCCTAAAACAACTTGTACAGGGAAATCAACAGCTAAGGTTGAGTAATTATTATGAAAAACTGTTTGGGTTCTTGAAGTTTCTTATTCCTTTTTTTTTTCTTTAATCTTTATTTACAGCTCTTTCTGTGGGATTATGTCCAGTTACATATTTGTCATATGGTTTTTCCTCTTAAGTTATTCATGGCCATATGCAATAATGATTAGGTGCCTCCAAGAAAAAAAAAACTAATAATACAGCTTTGTAATTGATATTAGAAATGCTTATTTCCTCTTCATAAAATGTTGTGTCCCCCAGTCAAGGAGTGGAAAAACTTTCACTTGACTTACACAACTTGCAGATGAAAATATGATAAATAGCCAAACACAATCAGTACAAATTTATTTGTAATCAGCTCACAAACTGAAACATACTTGCACAAAGTGACCATAACACTGCAAGAAGAAATGAGGCATTAGCAGTAATATAACTCTTTGTATAGATAATTTACAAGAAGGTAAAATGTAACTCTATACATGCCAGGGAGACAGATTGAAAGCTGGCTGTAGAGAAATTACATTTGCAAGCAATCAGAATTATTTTTACATTAAAATTATATTATTTAAATGATCAATGCAGCTTTAAAGCCATAGCTGAACAATAATTGCTTTAGTCTGTACCACTTCAGGGAAACATAAGCAGACCCGCTAGAAAAGAGACCATTTAAATGCAAATGAGAATTCCCAATCACCTGAACAGTGGAAAAGTGGCTTTTTTTTTTTTACTTTTTTTTTCCAGGAGCAAGATGTAGGCAAGATCAAAAGAGCATTTGAACTGCTAGATTTCAAGAAAGTAAACTGGAACTATAACTAGAGGTAAGGGAAAAGATAGTGCTTTAGAGCTCAGATTTATTACAGTATATGACACCAAGGATGACGATCTATTTCTGTAGACAAGAAATTTAGACAGCAGGTATTTGTATTAAAAATAATCTAAAAGAAAAACTAATAACAATAATCAAAATAAACACTGATGAACTCCACTGCTTAGTGAGAATACAAATCTCTTTTAAACTGAAAATTCCAAACTGTGAAGATAATTGAGGGTGCCAGGGGCAAGAGAGAAGACAATTACACAAAAATTGTTTTGTGTCATGAAGATCATCGATTCCAAAGAGCTTTAGCACTGGGCAAACAAGACCGAATTACTCAAATTTCTGACAGGACAAAACAGCTCTGGGAAGACAACACAAAAAAAGCCTAGCAAGAACATTATATAGTAATGTTACCACTCCTGTAAGAACATTCCAAATTTCACAGAACAGGATAGGATGGGTGAAGGTCTGCTGAGAGTAATGAGCAAGCAAGAACACAGTAAGGTACTGGAGCCTGTAGAAGGGCTCCAAAGGAAAAACAAAGTATACAGGCTACCTGGAAGCATAGCAGCTCTCTTAAGGATTTACAAGCTTGTTACCATCAGGAAGATTTCAGTAGGTATTTGAGGATCTATCTGGGCCAAAAATGCAAAGGGATAAAAGAAGTTGAAATGTTTTCTCCTGCCATCCTGAGCTGTTGAACTACCCCATCTGTGAATATAAGGAAGTTAGGGAGGCTAAATACACATCACTGATGAGTTCCTTGGACCTGAAAGAGTTGAGAGTCATAGAAGCATAGAATGGCTTAGATTGGAAGGGAGGTCAAAGATCACCTAGTTCCAAACCCCTACCACGGGCAGGGCTGCCAAACACCAGATCAGGCTTCCCTGAGCCCCATCTAACCTGGTGTTGAATGCCCCCAGGATTAGGGCATCCACAGCTTCCGTGGGCAGCCTGTGCCAGTGCCTCACTACCTTCCAAGTAAAAAATTTCCTCCTAATTTCTAATCTAAATATCTGCTCTTTTAAATTTAAACCATTCCCCCTTGTCATCAGATCATGTAAAAAGTCTGTCTCCCTTCTGATGTAAGTACTGAAGGCCACAATGAAATGAAGCTTTCTCTTTTTCAAGTTAAACAAGCTGAACACTCTTAAGTTTTCTTCATAGGAGAGGTTGTCAAGCCCTTTGATTATCTTCATGGCCCTCCTCTGGACCCACTCCAATAGCTCCACATCCATTCTATACAGGAGGCCCCAGATCTGGACACAGAAGTTCAGATGAGGCTTCGTAAGGGCTGAGCAGAGGGGAACAGTCACCTCCCTCTCCCTGCTGGCCACCTCTCTTTTGATGCAGCCCAAGGTGCTGTTGGCATTCTGAGCTGAAAGTATACACTTTGGCCTGCATCAAGATTTTTTGTCCACCAGGACCCCTAAGCCCTTCTCTGTAGGGCTGCTCTCAGTGAGTTCTCCTCATCTGTACACATATTTTAGCATCATAGGATCACAGAATGGTGGGATTGGAAAGAACCATGAAGATCATCTAGTTCCATAAGTTCCATCTAGTTCCATAGGTTTCCCCTGCTATAGGCAGGGACACCTCCCACTTGGCCAGGCTGCTCAAAGCCTCATACAGCCTGGCCTTGAATGCCTCCAAGAGTGAGAGCATCCACAATCTCACAGCACAACCTGTTCCAGTGTGTCAGCACCCTCACAGTAAGTATTTTCTTCCTAATATCTAGTCTAAATCTACCCTCTTCCAGTTAAAAACCACTTCCTCTAATCCTGTAATTACATGCCCTTACAAAAAGACCCTCCCCAGTTTTCCTCTAAGCCTCCTTCAGGTACTGGAAGGCCACTATAAGGTCCTCCCCAAACCTTCTCTTCTCCAAGATAGAGCCCCAACTCCCTCTGCCTGTTCCCATAATGGGGGTGCTCCAGACCTCTGAACATCTTTGTGGCCCTCCTCTGGACCTGATAGAACAGCTGAATGTCCTTCTTGTGTCGGTGACCCCAGAACTGGATGCAGTACTCCAGGTGGGGTCTCATGAGAGTGGAGTAGAGGGGCAGAATCACCTCTCTCAACCTGCTGGTCATGGTGCTCTTGATGCAACCCAGGATTTGGTTGGTCATCTGGGTTTTAAGCACACATTGCTGGCTCATATTGAGTCTTTCATTGACCAATACTCCCAAATCCTTCTCCTCAGGGCTTCTCTCAAGCCATTCTCCACCCAACCTGTATTTGTGCTTCAGATTGCCCTGCTATCTGGGATTGTTCCAACCCAAGTAGAATACCTTGCACTTGGCCTTGTTGAATCTCCTAAGGTTCACTTAAACACATTTCTCCAGCTTGTCCAGGTCCATTTGGATAGCATCCCTTCCTTCTGTCATACCAACTGCACATCTCATCTTGATGTTGTCTGCAAATTTGCTGAGCATGCACTGAATCCCACTGTCTACATCATTAACAACGTTAAAGAGCAACAGTTCTAAGACAGACCTCCAGAGACATAACGTGTCACCAGTTTTCACCTGGACATTTGAGGCCTTTATTGAGTAACAGGCATCATAATGGGCACAGGAGAGAACGGCTTGCTTCTGAGATAGAACTTCAGAGAAAATATATTTATCCGGGGTGGCCCAGCTGATGTAACAAACCAAGCTATAGTACCAAGTTATAGCAACCTCCTGCTCTAGAAAGTTGTCCCAAGGGAAATGATGAGGTTTGGTTTTGTGCAAACTTTTGCACCTTTTTTTTTTAGATATGTAAAGAATGTCTCTGGTTGAAACAAAGAAGTGAAGTGAAGCTGGCTACATGTTAAGAATGCCTTCCTGAAAGCATAAGAGCTTTCTGTCCCCCAGTACAGGAAAAGAGGCAGAGGAGGAAGGAAACTATAATGGTTTGGCAAGGACCTGCTGGTCAAACAGAGGATTAGAAGGATGGGTACAGGCAGTGGAAACAAGGACGTGTCACCTGGTCAGAATACAGTGATGCTGTCTGGATATACAGAGACGGAATTAGGAAAGCCAAGGCGCAGATGGAAATGAACCCAGTGAGGGATGTTAAGAACAACAAGAAGGTGTTCTATAGGTACACTGATTGGAAGAGAAAGGCCAAAGAGAATGTTCTCCACTGGTAAATGAGAAAGGAGAACTGGCTACAACAGATATGAAGAAGGCTGAGGTATTCAATGAGTTCTTTGCCTCAGTCTTCACTGGCAGATGGGATTTTCATATTTCTCACATCCCTGAAACTCTTGGTGGGAAATGGGGGAGCAAACTTCCCCCCACTTTACAGTGAGGGCAGCGAAAGTTCAAGACTCCCCCATGAAACTGAATGTGTACAAGTTTACAATGTGTACAAGGGACTGGACAACATGCATCCCAGAGTCCTAAGGAAGATAGCTGATGTGGTTGCTGAGCCACTCTCCATCATATTTCAAAAGTCATGGCTGTCAGGGGAAGTTCCCAGTGACTGGAAAAAATGAAAACATCACTCTCTTTTATAAGAAAGGGAGGAAGGAAGGCCCAGGGAACTACAGGCTGGTAAGCCTCATACCTGTGCCTCCGCAGATTGTGGAACAGATCATCCTGGAAGACCAGTTAAGGCATATGAGGGAAGAACAGGTGATTTGAGACAGCCAGCACGTCTTCACCAAGGGAAGGTTGTGTCTGATCAGTCTAGTGGCCTTCTATGATGGAGTGACAGCATTGGTGGACAAAGGGAAGGCAACTGATGTCACCTACCTGGATTTTTGAAAGATCTTTGACGTGGTTCCCCACCATCCTTATCTCTAAATTAGAGATATATGTATTTGAATGGTGGACTATTCATTGGATAAGGAACTGGTTGTAAGGTCGCAGCTACAGGATTATGGTTCTACATCTAAGTGGAAACCTGTTACCGAACTCCAGCAACCCTTTTCGTATTACCCTTGCACGCAGAGAACCAATACCCGGTCCTGGCCAGCTACTGCACAAAGCACATCAATATGATGAACAGCAAAACGGCGTTTATTGGTAAAAGCTACAGAACTATATAATATTTCTTATCTTTTACTAGACTGTTCCAGAAGCTCACGCAGGCTTCTGGCCAATCATATTGAATATCCTGCTCTGTCCACTCACTTCCGAAAAGCCCATATATGGGGTAGTTATACACCTTATTATGAAAACAAAGAAGTACAGCCTCCCCGTCTTACGACACGGGTTCAAGTAAGTAGGTCACCCAATAGCAAGCGTAATGGGGAAGGGCCTTCCGTGTTACAGCCCAAACGTACCATTATATGCCTAATACAACAGAAACCAGTGAGGAGCAGTTTCTGCCAGAGTTCTATCTCGGTACTAATACTCTTTAATATCTTTATCAATCACATAGATAATGAAATTATCGAGCAAGTTTTCTGATGATATCAAGCTGAGTGGTGCAATTGATATGGCAGAAGGGATGCCATCCAGAGGGACCTTGATAAACTCAAAAGGTGGGCCCAAGTGAATTTAATGAGGTTCAACAAAGCAAACTGCAAGATATTTGCACTTGGTACAGGGTAATTTCAGGTAAGTTTTCAGACTGGGAGAAGTACTTGTGAGTAGCTTTGCTGAGAAGGACTTTGGGGTCCTGCTTGATGAAAAACTTAACATGAGCCAGCAGTGCACAGTTGCAGTCCAGAAATCCAACAGTATCCTGGGTTGCATCAGAAGAGGGGTGGCCAGCAGGGTGACGGAGGTGACTGCCCCTCTTTGCTCTGCCATTGTGAAGAACCATCTGAAGTACTGCGTCCAGGTCTAGGGCTCCTGTCAACGGTTTACGGGCGTTAGGCCCGATTCCGTGACAAAGGGGACGGGGGACCCAAGGGCCCACGTCCCGGGAAAAGGGGAAAGGGGAAAAGGGTAGGGAGATGGCCCTGAGAGCAAAGAACAGCGGCAACAATCTGAGGAGAAACAAACTAATTTACTAAATAAGATATCGGAATGCAAAACAACACACTATAATACAATATAATTACAATTTAAGCTGATAAATCCAATACAGAGAGAGAGAATGTCCCAAAATCAAGGTAGGCCTTACTCTACTACCGACGATAAGGCGGCTGGAGAGCGAGGTGCTGCCAAGACGAGAGACGGCGGAAAAAGGGACGAGGTCTCGTGATCTGCAAGTTTTTATACTGCGAGCTTCTATCTTTTCCCTCCGGCTGGAAAATGGTAACAAAGGAGCAAAGTGCCGTGGGGACTGTAGTAGTCCTTCTCTTCTGAGAACTAGGTATGTCCACTACATGATGTTATGATGTGGAATACCAATAACCGAAAATCACAAAACCATGACAGCTCCCAACACAGGAAAGGTGTTGAGCTTTTGGAGAGGGTCTAGAGGAGGGCCACGGAGATGATCATAGGGCTGGAGCACCCCTCCTGTGAAGACAAGACTGAAGGATCAGGGCTTTCAGTCTGGAGAAGAAAAGGCTGACGGGACATCCCATTAAAGCATTCCAATATTTAAAGGGAGATTATAAATGGGAGAGAAATCAGGTTTTTACATGTGTAGATAGTGATAGGACAAGGAGGAATGGTTGTAAACTAAAGGAGGCAAGATTTAGTTTAGACGTCAGAGGGAAGTTTTCACTGAGAGGGTAGTGAGATGCTGGAACATGTTGCCCAGAGAGGCAGTGGATGCTCTGTCCATGGAAGTGTTCAAAGCCAGGTGGAATGGGTCCCTGGGCCACTTGATTTGTACTTAATCTAGTGCTTGGCAACCCTGTCTGTGGCAGGGGGGTTGGAACTTGAAGATCTTTGAGGTCCCTTCCAATCCGAGCCATTCTATGATTCTACGAAATCAACCTATGTGCCTAACAGAGGAGACTAGAAGGCAGCCAGTACCACTTCTCAAAGCAGATAATCATTAAGTCATGCCCATGTTCATTCATTAATGGGATTGGGAGCTCACAGAATGCTTGTGTTCTCAGATGTCAGGTTTGACCCTTAGCTCAGAGACTGATAGGATTTGGATAAGGTGAGAAATAATAAAGAGAAAGGTACACTGAAATGTCTTTTGTACTAAACATAGTTGATTGAGCATCCGTTGGAGAAAAAAACTAGAGGACAAATTCACTGGTATTTAATTAGACCTTGAGAAGGGAGAGGAAAATTTTGTGGTTCCTGCTTATGTGCTAAATAGTAACTTTGGACAGGATCACCACAATTCTAACAATGTTTGACCATACTGCTCCATTTAGCAAGTACAGAGGGAGATAAGAAAGGGATTATTATTAAAAAAATCTGTTTTCATCCTTATAGGGAAAAAAAATAATAATCAAAATCATTAATATAATAATTTGCATGTATATAAATACAGACAGAAAACAATTCTGTAACAATATTAGTCATCCAAGAAAAGATGTGAGCACCTTGTAGTGAGTGCAGAAATGTCTGGGGTGAGCAAATAAGCATGTTTAAGAGATATCATTCATAGAATGTTGTAGTGTGTAGGCCTGTCGAGTCCATAATAGATTAGATATATAATTCTTTTTTAGTATAAATTATGGCCATCTTTTCAGCATCTAGTTAACAATTACTTTTTTAAAAGGTTTGGAAAGGTCCTCAAGTTCAACTTTACAAAGGTAGAGAACTGCAGCTTGAAAAAGATTTTGAGGGAGATATCTTTATGCATACCATTCTCAAAGGATGTACATATATATGTATACAACCTGTGCATTTTTAAGAATGGAGATTGGATTCCTTCACTTTAATGAGACTGAATAAAACATTTGTGCTCATCAAATGGAAATCAAAGGAGATCATCAGCAGAAACAAAATAAAGGTGTTCTAGCTGGAAATACTCATGAGAAAAAGAGAGACTGAGTGTTCTAATCCCATTGCCTGTCTTTACATCATTATCATTTCCTGGTGAATGACAACTAATATATCCTCTCAACTGGAGTGACTTTTATAGTGCTCTGGGCCTTTTTCATTTGTTCATACCTCACTAATAATTTATTTGGCCCAAAGGGACCATAAAGTCAATGGAATTACCCCAGAACTTGAAATTCTGAATCTAGTCCCATCTCTCTCTTATCTGGGTTATAATAGCTTGGGATGACGACAGTCCTGATGAGTGAATGCTATTGTTAACCTACTTATTGTCATTAAATGTTCTCTTTATTACTCCAGCCTGCATGACTTTAAAGTCAGCCTAATAGATATAACATGTTTATTGTACCCACAGCACTAAGTGTTAAGAATTAATAGGGATTTCATGATGAATAATCATTCAACTTAACAGTATTTTCCCTGTGGGGTTCTTCTTATGAGTTAACCCATAAATAATAAAACAGGAACTGTAAACATTAATGTTGAAAGGAACTTCATTATCAGGGCTCTCAGAGAAACATTTCCCTGTCAACTCTAACACAATGTCATGAAGTTTATTCATTCATTATAGAATCTTTCTTACTTACACTTCATCAAATCCCTTAAGTTACATGCTACCAGAATTAATTGTGCTACAGAACTTCTGTTTAAGCCTCAACATCATGGTTAAGTAGTCCAAATCTGACTCTCTCATTCAATACTGACAATTCATTCTTGATCTAGAAATGATTAAAATATTTACAGATGTGCTTTCTACTGGACAGTTGAAATATCTTGTCCTGGTCATCTTAAACTGAAAACTAAGGAAATTGCCAAGAAAATGCCATAAAGTGTTATAACTACAGTAAACAAGTGTGTAATTCTTTTCAAAATAAGCTGGCTACAAGAACTTGCAGTAACAATCAGTCTTCTCTTAAATAACTATTTATTATCAGTTGAACAGTCTACGGTTCATGTCATGTATTTGTATTCCAATATGTTTTGTTATTATGTGGCTATGAGGTCGAAGAAAACAATCCCAATATTCATTTTTATACACTGTTATCAGGAAAATAGTTTGAATTATTCTGTTGATCTTTAGTCAACAACTTGAGGTTTGTTGATTTAAAAAAAAAAAACAAAAAAAAAAAACATTGACATCTTGATAGAAGGAGGCATTGGAAAAGTGTCTCAGTAGATGCAATGAAGACTGCCCTCTTGTCTATTTAAATTTGTAAAAAATACATAACTGAATTCTTACCTCATTTGAGAAAAAGGTAAATCCTTGATTAAATTTGAACGGAATCACAAGTGGTCCTCCTACACATTTACAAAATATGATAGTTTCATCTTAAACCTATAGTTTCAGCATACTTTTATCCTTGAATGACATACATCTGAAGATGTCCTGGCACAAAATAAATTTAGATGATATCAAACTATCTTAGAAACATTATTCAAATATATTAATCACTCTGAGATTACAAAGCGTATATAGGAGAAGATATGTATCATATCAAATAGCTTGCTTTAGACAGATCCAGTAAAGGTGTCAGTGTCAAAATGCAACCAATACTATTCAATTTGGAGAAATATCCCATCAATGAACATAATTTCTGGCAAATTCTTAGAAATGTTTATAATAATTTGCTGCAGATCAATATGTTACTTAACTCTGAATACAAGGAATTTACTTGAAAAATCATCAATTACCATATTATTTTGGAATACATTTTCCTCACTGAGAGTTACACTAAATGTATTGTAACTTTTCCATTGTGACCAATGACAAATTTCTACTGATGCTAGCATCAATATTGCCAAAAGTCATGAAGCCCTGCATCTTCTACATACATCTACACATACACAGAGTCCATAACATCATGATGTCCCAAGCAATAGGAAGCCCAAAAGCTGAGTCAGTTATCTTATTAGGCTTGGCTGAAAGCCTCTTCTCACTTATATTCTTCAAGTATCACATTCAAAATAGTTTTAGAAATTATCTTTTCTTTCAAAACCTGCCACACCTGCAAGTATAAAACAGTGTATAGGTATTAAAGTGAAATAAGTCTATTGTCTGTTCTAAAATACTGTACTGGAAGGCTGAAGATGAGGATAAAGATATCAGCAGTTCAACCTAAAATTCTGAATACGGACAGCATACAAAACAATAAAGCATACCAGTCTGCTACCATAACAAACTCTTCATGCTTGGAGACTTCAAAACTGCAGAGGAGGATAAGGATCAGAAAATTAAAAAACATGGCTTATATAGTAAGAAGAGAGACAAAATAAATTTGTAGCCACATTCTTTAATCTGCCTTTTCCTATTTTTTTTCCTTGACTTTGTAATTTAAACAGTAGTATTTAAAATGTGGTATTTTGATGTAACAACTGTGAATATTTATAAATTTCGTTAGGAAGTGATTTGGATTGAAAGTATAGATTAAGCATGACAGAACTAAATTATCCCTCCCCAAATACAAGGATGCAGCACTGCCTCCAGGAGGCTTTTTAGAGTACTTTGTATGGTTATAAATGACACGCAGCCTGCTACAAGATATGCATTAATAGTGTCTCTGCCCATTGAAGGTAGCTCAATTGGGCAGTGCTGAAGCCCTCGCAGCACACAACCAAAACATGTCCTGTCTAAATGCTTTTGTCTGGACATCTCTTCATCACCAGTCTTACTGTAAGAGTCCTTAAATCCTTCACTCCATAGATATTGTTTTACTTACACATCCAGCTCTTTCATGAAGATCAACCCCTGGAGTGCCTTTTACCAACATTCAGTTAGATTTCATGCAATATATCTATCATTTCAGCAGTTGCTAGAGAATCCTGATGCTCTGAATAGGATTTTAAATCTTGGGCTAAGCTAGAAAGCCCATTTATCACACACGGATACTTTCTAATGCCCTATTTATATTTAACTCTAGCATCTTTTCTAGGAAGTACTGCTTCCAAACATCTGCCTGAAGTATCTTCAGTACAGCTCAACAGTACTCACAACTTGCATTCTTTCCCTACTCCAAAGCTTCTCGTTGCAAAGTTTTCCCCTCCATCCCCTCCATTTCTCTTTCTGAAGACCATTATAAAAAAAGAAAAATAGACAAAGGAATGTTTTCTCTTCCAAGGTGCACTCATTCCTCTCACCACATGACAGTCCATTCTACTTGTCCTACACCCTGTGTCTACCACATCCTCAGTTGATTCAATCTATCCTTACTGGTCTCGATCACCCCATATCTTTAAATCTCATAGTGTATACTCTAAATGTATGCTAAACTTTCAAGACAATAATTTCCCCAAAATATATTCTAAATATTCTCCAAGCATCCAAAAAGAGCAATACTAATTTCAAACCGTGTCTGCTACATCATATCACAATTATTTTTAGAATCCTGTCCCTAAGGCATGTGTTAGATCGTTTGCTATATTAAACTATGCACTTCACTCCCAAATTGAATATATTTGGCAATACTTCTATCATACTCCTACAGATAAAAAATATTAGTTGTTCCTTTAAAACATACAATTATATAACAGATACTCCAGTTATACCATTCTGAGCTCTACCAAGAAGTAGAGGAAGTAACAAGACAGTTAATCGTACTATAACATTCAAAAATATGCAATCCAATGTAATAGATTTGGGCACGTTTTTATAAGGGAAAGGGAACCAGAAGAATCTAAAGCATCAATTTAAGCCAGATTTTTAAATTTCTGATACCTCTTTCTGCTGCTGCTCTACCAGTAAAACCAGCGACTGCAAAGAGCCTCCTCTCCTGCAGAGTAAGTTTCAAGATATTATGTTGTCTCAAGAAGATTGAGGAGACCAGAAAATCGTTAATACATAGCGTGTCATAACAGACTATACAGTGTGGAAATATTAAAAGTGTAATACCATATACTAATGCATAGTTACATAGTGATGGATTTTAAGGATGACTTCAAAAGAAAGAGTGAGAAAAGGAAACTGGTTGCCCAACAGTACATCAAAATGATCAGGCTTTTGCCAAGGATGTGGAAACTGCATTGCTCTACAAAGCACAGCTTTTCATGGAAGGTACCTTACTGAAAAGTAGAAGAACAAGAACTTTTTAAACCCAGGCTAGACTCACAAAAGAATGAATTCATGAAATTCATTAAGGTTAAAAAATATCAAATGAGTGAGAAAGCATGACTTCATAAATACTAAGCCCACTGATATCACAGATTTTAGAAAAGAAGTGAATAAAAGCATTTATCCCTTTATTCCTGCATTTTTTAAAAAAATTCAATTTTAATTTAAATTTAATTTTTATTTTTATTATTTGAGTTTATTGTTATTATTATTATTATTATTATTAAAGCTAATGCAACCCTTTGTATATTCTTATAGACTATACACTGCAGCTAGCAATGAAATCTCAATGTGAGAATATGAAATGCGGTATTTCAACTTGACTACCCCATGAACAACAGGAGTTGTATTTCCTCTGCTGCTAGTCTAGAAACAGTAAAACTCCTGCTGGCTGTTTTATTAGAGATATGGACAAACTAAAGGAAAGATCAAGATCAACTCTGTTGAAAACAAGTTGAACACATCTGTGCTTTAATGTCAACACTCAACACTTCTATCTCCATACAGAATGACTAAGGAATTTCAGCAAACCATTTCATCCCTGGAGGAAAACCTTTCCTTTCCCACCTAATTAATTCAATATATGCATTGCGTATTCTTTCCATTTATATTCTACAAATCATGTTAAATATTCTCCCAGTGAGAAGAAGTCTAATGCAGAGGATGTACCGGTACCTTGCATTGAAGATACTGGTTGTGATGGGAAGCTATTTGTTCATCTGTAAAATCAGCTAGGAAACTACGAGAAATTGAAAATGCATATATTGCTAGATGCAAAATTATTGGATGTCAGGCTAACTGCCATGGTAGTATGCAGCCTTTATGAATCAGCTATAGTTTAGGGTGAGTTAAAGAGTTGAAGATATTATCAAATGCCTGCAAAAGCAAAGTTGCTGTCAGAAATAAGTATTATTTTTATCATAATAAGTAGAAATGGGACAAAATACAAAAAACTTATACTCCTTTGTATTTCTCTGAATTACAATGTTATGTGCCAGGTATTGCCAACTTCGTTTTTGAAGTGTTTTACCATCACTGCTAAAAAAATACCAATAATCATTTATTTTGGATCATGCATGACAATTCTATACTAAATATAGAGGGAAGATTTAGATGTCAATAATTTATGAATTTAATTGAGTAAAAAAACAATTACTTGTAGGAGTAACTTAACTAGCCTTGATAGTGCTTATCTCTTGAGTAAATATAAGTAATTATTAAGCAAAGAGTTCGTGGCTTGATCTGTAATTTATCAACCACCTATTCTTGTTGATTTATATTTAACAATATGATACAAATATCATATTGAGAGCCTTCCCCTCTACTCTGCTCTGGTGAGGTCACATCTGGAGTACTTTGACCAGTTTGGGCTCCTCAGTTGAAGAAAGACAGTGACCTCCTAGAGAGAGTCTAGAGTAGGGCCATGAAGATGATTAGGGATCTGGAGCACCTCCCATATGAGGAAAGGCTGAGAGATCTTGGACAGTCCAGCCTGGAAAAGTCTGAAAATGGATTTCATCAGTGTTTACAAATATTTAAAGAGAAGATGTCAAGAGGGTGTGGCCAGGCTATTTTCAGTGGTGCTTGGCAACAGAACAAGGGGCAATGGGCACAAGCTGCAATACAAGAAGTTCCATCTGAACATGAGAAAGAGCTTTACTGTGGGGGCGACATAGCACTGGAACAAGCTGCCCAGGGAGGTGGTGGAGTCCCTGGAGATGTTCAAAACCCACCTGAGCGCCTACCTGTGTAACACACTGTAGAGAACCTGCTTTAGTAGTGGATTTAGTAGCAGATTTCCACTGTTTCCTTTCAATCCCTACAATACCATGATTCTGTGAAAGATTTATTTTAAATCAAGTCTTGACTACCAAAAGAAGCGAAACATAAACTGTACAAATTAAAATGTTAACATAATTTCCTGTGGTTATTTATGTAAGAAGTTTTATCTCACCCTCATTAAAATAGAATTTCATTCAGAGTAACATTTAAAATATATGTATATCCTATATTTTGCAATATTAGATATTATACAATTTTAAAATATGTGGGAAAACAACATCCAGAACATCCAAGAAAGGCTTATACTTTTACATTTTGACTTTCTACAGAAAGCGGTGAATTTTTTTTATTTTTTTTTGACTTGACTTCAGAAATTGCAGAGTTTCTGCAGAGTTTAAGAACTCTCTTTGGTATAAAAAGGAAGCAACAGGTTTTATGCCTGACCCAAAGGGATTTTCTGCACAGAGAAGTGCATATGTGCTGAAACTGTGTGTCAATGTCTTCAAATAATGCTGAGAGGTTTGCTATAAAATGGGAGGGGCAGAAGGAGATGGGGTAATTGGGAAGATCCCAGAAGGGCAAAGTCCTGTTCACAGGTCGTTGAAATTCATCAGAACGAGAAAGAAAAATTGGTGTTCAGGTGACAAGAGAGACAGGAAAAGTCACATGCCAGCTCTAGGACATGAACAGAGCAACTTGAAAGCTCTCGCTGTCGGCTGCCTGGAGAGTTCTTAGAGACATGTTCATGGCTTGTTGTCTATGGCAGAAAAGCTGGAAGGAGAAAAGAGAAAAGGCTTGAGCTTCAGGGTTAAAAAATTTATCCCCAAACATTTTCTCCCTCAACTAATATTGAATAGAATACTTTTGTTTTATGAAGGAGACATATCCAGCCTATGTAAACATAAGTATACATAGCATATATGTATGCACATTCATGCAGAAACACATTTATGCTCATAAAAATACACATACACATATATAAATGTACATATACATATAAGACTAAATATCTATATTTTTTGTTACTGAAATGAGCATAAGTTTTAATGTATGTGAATGTGTATTTTTATGTATTGCTACAATGAACATGATTTTTAATGTATGCAAATATTATTTTGTCTTTTTGTTTTCTTAAGACAGATCAACTGGTATTTCTCTTGTGCGTACTAGTAGAGTTTCCCTACTTGTCTTCTGGGGAAGCCACCTCTGTCTAAAATACATAATTTCACCAACCTCTGCTATTAAATTAACTGGGAATTACTATGACTATCGTATGTTTATGATTCTGTGTGGAATTTTATATGAAGTTTGACTGCTATGCTCATGCATATGATGATGAAGCTATGGGGGTTTCACACTGAGAGACAAATATATCATGGGCCCTAAGGTCTACTTAACCTGTATAAAATATCAGGTTGAGTTAATATCCCACAAAACACGCTCAGAAGAAGGTAAAGAATACATTAATATTATTTAACTGTCATTGCAGTTTATGAATTCATGCTTCTAAGACACATTATGCTCCATCAATAGAGAGACAATACAGAAATTGTTACACTGTTATGGTAATTGATATTGCAGTACAGATTAATTTTAATCAGTATATTTTTTTAACCAGAAGTGTTTCCATGTTTTCTACTGATATTATTGCAGACAACATGGCCTAAAGATGACAGTGATGTAAATTTTACTTGTAGGGAAAATAGCTTTTATTGGATCATTTGAAGGAAAAAGAAAAAAAAAAGAGGTTTTGAGGTATCAAGAAGAGGTTCTGCACTCAAAATGTTTTTAATCCTTATCAGTTATCTCAGGCAATCTAAGCAAATGCACTACTTCTGGATTCTAATTTTGCCTTGATTCAGTTAAAGAATTCTTTCCTGAATACAAATCTGATTTTTCTCTGTAGACATAACTCACAGGAAGAAACTGAGGAACTCATAGAACACATTTTGGGACCTGCACCCACCTGTAAGTTGTAGGGAACTGCTTTCAGGGTCTTTCTCCAACCCTGCCCAGTTCAAGTGGGAATGACGCAACAGGAAATTATCTTCATTCTGCCTTTGGAGAGAGGGGTAAAAACTCTTCTTGCATGGTGTGCAGGAGATTCTGATGGTGTTAGAACATCTACAGGGAAGCTCTGAGAAGCCTCAGCTAAATTTGTTCCTTATAAACAGACCTCACTCTAGTATAAGAATTACTGGGAATGAGAAATAGATCATATCTGCTATTCGCTCAGACTGAAAGTGAGCAGTGATGAAAATGAGACTGCCTTATTTAACCAAGCTTCTTCAGACTGTTGACAAACAAAATTTGTCCACTTTTCTTGACTCCACATATATTCTTCTTTTTCTGATCATTGAGTAGTACTTCCTATCTTTTAAACCCATTTTTGAGAAAAAAAGTTACAAATTGCTACTTGCTAACTGAGGTCTTTGACACTATATTCTACAGTGTGTGTATTACGTTAACTGTCTTTTTCCTCATGTGGGGAATCTGAGACAATTCAAGAACAAATCTTCAACTGTTACTTGTTGTTAAACGTACCTTTCAAAGTTGGAAGGAGCTCCAGCATTTTCAGCTAAATAATTTGTCATACAATTCAGGTAATGTGCTTAAGAGTGTACTGTTCAGTTCTACCGAGGGACTGCTCTGTTGCATGTAAGCAGAATGTGCTCGTATGAGTGAATTAATCAAGATTTTCCATTTCTATCTGTTCTAATTCTCCTCCAGAAATCTTCATTTACTACCTTCTTAATTGCAAAGCTCTGACCTCATGTTTTATTACCTTTTATTTTATCTCTTTATAACCCTAGATGATTTGCATATATCATCTTTAATTGACACCTCAGTGTGACATCAGCAAATGGAAAGAAAATAGACTACTGAGAACAGCAAAATGTCCTAGTTATTCCATCTACAATGTCTCAGAAAAACACTGATAAATTTTGAGATTTTATGTCTTTGTCAGGATGTCTTTTGGTAGGGAGTTCTGAATTCAGCTCACAAGAAAACCAAACCATTTCTTAAATCAACAGGAAGGAAACTGAAATAGACTTATACACCTTGATGTCAATCACTGGGGAATTTGCACAAAGGCAAATACCTTCAAATAAATAAATCTTGGTTTCACAGTCCCCAAGGAAGTGCAGAGTCTTTCAGCCTTTTCCATGAATTGCTCAGTTATAAAATTTCATGTAGAGTATGAAGTACTCACACACAAATAGCAGCATTCTATGACAAATTGGAAGACACAATTCATAAAAACATCTCGAAAATTCTTTCCACCTCTTCCTACATCTGTTTTTACTGTATGAAATTATGCATGCTGTGATCAAAACATCTGTAGACACAACTATTTTCAAACAAATACAGACATCAAATGCAGTCCAAGCCAACAATTAGTGTCTAAAATGATCTTCCTCAGAATAATAGCAGAAACAAGAAAAACTGGAAAGACTGGAAAGGAATTCTGTGCTATTCTTTCTTCTCATCACACAAAAGTTAGAGCCATATGTCAGGATTCTTAAAACTCAACTATTTCTAGGAAGGTTTTTTATTGTTTGCTGTTTGGAACTGCTTTGAAATAGAAAGTTCAGAAAGACTACATTAAAACACTTTTAATAGCCTAGAAATTTTGGTATGTGCTGCATGAAATCTAACACTTCATACTGTTCTATGTTACCTTGCAACGGTAAGTAACAACAGGGTAGCTAAACCATGTAGCTTAAGACCTAGAGCACTGCTTTGAAAACGTAGGAAAAGTTTAGAGTGAAAGACATGATCCTCCAGTGTCACCTCTGAATTTCATTATGTATTGAGTTTGTCAAACCTTTAGCATTATTCTGAAAAATAGTCTCTGTCCTTGAACAACCATCATAATTTGACAGATTTAAGTCATTGGCCTCCCATCATGTTGATATCAAGAGTTAAAAAAATATATATAGTGGATAGCTGGATAGTTTTGCTTCTCACTCTAAGAAGCCATTATGAAGGTGTAGTTGTATATTTTCAGAAATCATTTAATATTCCTGGAAGTTTGTTTGTTTTTTAATTCTTATTTTGTCAGATTTTCAAGCAAAGCTGGACTGTTGTCTACAATATATTGCTGCATATACTTTCACAATAGTGAACTGTCTGTAGTGCAGACATTTCAGACTTTGCAAAGTAACCCATCATTCTGAAGATCAGTTGTGGAGATAAATCTCTAATGTCTCAGCAGCAGCTTGCTCCAATGCAAAACAGTAATCCAGAGCCAGCTTTCAGAGAACAGAGACTGACTGTTTAACATTAATAAGCAATAAGCAAAGGTATTGGAAAACATAAGTAGGGGAGTGGGACTCGATGATCTCTTGAGGTCCCTTCCAACTCCTGCAATTCTGTGATTTTGTGATTCTGTGATTCACTGTAACTTGTTGTGCTCTGTGTTCCAATTAATCAGTGATTTGTTTGTTATATCAATAAGGCCTTTCAGACTAAAACATGTTGTACAAACATTAGAGCCAAAGCACACCTCTGGAAGACACAGTGGCTTCTTCAAAAATCTTAACTGATAACCATGTCTTGAAAATGAATCATAGCATAGTAAATGACAATACACAGCTGCAAAGGAAGTGCTTAAGAAAGAAATAATTATTTTTTTCATCCATAGTCCTGCCTAATTTTGGAGGCAAAACTTTCTGAGGTAGAACTTCAGTCTTGCCTAAAAACACTTAGCAGCTGAAGTACAACGTACACAAAAAATAAGATTGGGGAAGAATCATAGAATCACAGAATCATAGAATTATCTAGGTTGGAAAAGACCTACAAGATCATCCAGTCCAACCATCCACCTACCACCAATAACCCCACTAAACCATGTCTCTTAGCGCTATATCTAAATGTTTCTTGAAGAGAATATATCAATCACAAAGCTGTTAAAACCTTCAAGTTATTCTGTTACGCATGTGCTCAGGCCCACAACAGGAACTATATGTATGCATTTTCCTGAGAAATCCTTTCCAGTACATGATACAAGTGTAAGCATATCTAAGATTCGGATATTTAAGTGACTCACATTCTCTATCATTTTGAACAAAGTGGCCCCTCAATTTGTGATTATTTCTTAATCAAGGAACTTTTCTGTAAACATTGAAAATAAAAAATTATAGAAACAACTTAGGGGAATACATTTTGCATTTGAATTGACCCCCATTCTAAACAAGGATAGTCTCCAGAGAACTCAACTGTCATAACTTTCATTTCAGGAATTAAAGTCCAGATAATTCCCCACAAGCCTAAGAGAATATTTCTGGTTCTTTGCCAAAGCCAAAGATACATCTATTCCTAAAACAGATTCTTGATCTGCCCAACATCAAATTTTGGCTCCACTACAAGTTTCGTGTCTTGCTACCTACCTTAGTTAGTTGAAAATTCCACTGATGTTAGTTAAAATATTAAATTGATATAAAGGACAAATAGTTCAGTTTCTAAAACTGAAACAGCAGAATTAATTCCATGATTATTTAACAGCTCTTATGCATTCAATCTGATTCATACTCTGAATTGCAGAAATTTAGTACCATAAGAATCTTAAAGAAATTCCCATTACGTATCAAATTCACATTTGATATAATCCTATTTTATATCAGGATATAATGCAGTCACATGAATGTGAGACCTAATGTGAAGTAATGAATGAATTCCTTACTTTGCTTTGCTTGTATGCGTGGCTTATGCTTTATCTATTGAGTTGTGTTTATCTCAACCCATAAGTATTCTTGCTTTTACCTTTCTGATTCTCTCCTGCATGCCACTTGGAAAGAGTGAGCCAGGATCTCTGTGGTGCTTAGCTGCCTACTGGGATTTAACCATAATACACACAAAATGTTCTCTGCAGATCACTGATAATTTTCGAAATTTTAAACACTCAAAGACTTCACACCCAGGCTACATAGCATAGTGTAACCATGTGTTACATTGCAAGTGTAAATTTGAGTAAAAGTCACATTTCAGTTTAAAGAGGACTATATCTATACCATTTGTGTGACAGACACTTGGCTATCAAATCCAGACACCACATCCTAAACTTGTGATCTACTCCATCTTTTTCCTGACGCACTTTATTAAGTGTGCTTTTATCTCTCTAAGGCCACACATCTAGTCAGCCATTGTATTCTGAATTAAACAACAGTCCATAAGACACCACTTATTAATTAATACTCCAAGGGGAAAGGCAGCTATAAGTGCTCCCAAAAGTTGAAATCACATGGCTCTGCAATTCTTTCCCATATTTCCACTGGACATTCCTACTCTTTTGGTCCTATTACCTCCTAAGTTCTAACCTGTGTCTGGGAGATGTCTTCACTTCTCATCAGTCATAGCCTGGCCATCATTGTGGTTTCTCTGCTCTTTTAAATCTCTGATTAAAAGATCTAGTACTGGATATCCAACTGCACTTGCATGAAAATATTAGAATTCCGTGGCACCTGTACTGTTACCTTGGGGTAAAGCAAGTAGAAATGAATATAACATTATAGAGATAACTTTCAAATTGTGTAAAGATTAAAAGCAGATTGTTTTAACAAGTCAGCATATAGCAAATATTTGGTCAAGAACAAGATCTGTTCCACAAATTCATAATTGTCTTACTAGAAATCCAGTTCACCAAAGACAGGCAAATTCGTTATTTGAGTGCCTTAGCTTAAAAGTATGCAGAACAGCAGGGTAAGTGAAGGAGGGTAAAATAAAGAAGGACAATGGCATCCTGGCTTGTAGCAGGGAAGTAACTGTCCCCATGTACTCAGCACTGGTGAGGCTGCACATTGAGTACTGTGTTCCCTTTTGGGCCCCTCACTGCAAGAAAGACATTGAGGCCCTGGAGCATGTTCAGAGGAGGGAAACAAAGCTGGTGAGGGGTCTGGAGCACAGGCCTTATGAGGAGCAGCTGAGAGAGTTGGGATTGTTCAGTCTGGAGAAAAGGAGGCTCAGAGGTGACCTTATCACTCTCTATAACTACTTGAAGGGAGGTTGCAGCAAGCTGGGGGTCAGCCTCTTCTCTCTTATAACTAGTGACAGGATGAGGGGGAATGGCCTCAAGTTGCACCAGGGGAGATTCAGGCTGGATGCTAGGAAATACTACTTTTCTGAAAGAGTGGTCAGGCTCTGGAATGAGCTGCCCAGGGAGGTGGTGGAGTCATCATGCCTGGAGGTGTAAAAGAAACATTTAGACATTGTATTGAGAGACATTGTTTAGTGGGGTTATATTGATGGTTGGACTGGATGATCTTGTAGGTCTTTTCCAAACTACCTAATTCTATGATTCTATGATTCTGTAAGTAAATCATTAAATACAGATGTGCTTGGAAGTGAAGAGCAAGAAGTGTAATCAAGAGAGAGGGGCAGCAGAGAAGAAAATGAATATGGAGAAAATAGCTGTTGTGACTGAATGTGGAAGTAAAATACAAACCTACATAAGTTCTAAGAGTTATCAGTGACAATGATAAAGTGCCACGTGACTACCTTTTCACTGTTCTTTACTGTAGAGACTACTCAAAAGCAGTTTAGGTGAGAGGAGGACCAACTATGTTAATAAGCTTTAGGCAATCATGACTCTCTTCTATGGAGGAGCCCAGAACCGGACATAGTACTGAAGGTATTGCCTCAAAAGTACTGAAGGAAGTTAAATGTTGCTTAGATAATTTTTCAGTGATCGTATTAGTTATAAAGCCACTAAAAGTCAATAGTTTATATATCCACTTCTTAGAATATTGGAACTGGTATTGAGCAAAATTGATTTTGTCATTGTTAACTTGTTGTGCCACTTTATTAGTATCTTTTTTAATTAAGTTTGTACATATGAGCATCAAGGAACGTCAATTATGTCAAAGACAGGACAGCCATTGTTTCTTGCATTCATCCCATATCTGAAAAGAAGGAACACACTACAAACTCAAAATTATATTTTACAATAAAAATAGTTTGCATTTGTAGCTACTGTCATTAATAATTATTGGCATATTTAGTTACAATTCAATTCTTAAATATAGAGCTTATTTACTTTAAGATAAGTTAGTAGAGCATCAGTTCATCCGACAGATCAAAGAACATCGTCAAGGTGCTGTGAATGAGAACTACAAACTTAAACCTTTATTGCATTTGATGTTTGAGTTAACATGTCAGTATCTGATTTCTGCTGAAAAGCTAATGTTATTAATCCATACAAGTGAAACTATTCAAATTAGTAGAATGCATTTTTCTAAATCCTGTTCTATGAGGTAAGCATTTTGTATTTATTTGTGCTTGTTTAATATGTACTAGTCAAGTGCTTTTTAGATATTTCTCAAATAAACACATTTTTATTCAATATTTTAATTATTTTCTATAATTGTTCATATATTAATCATAGCAGCTATATTAAATGTTTCTGGTTTATGTTTTGATGCCTTCATTAAAAATATAATGAAATCAATTAGTTATTTAGAAAATATTTTTACAGTAAATAGAAAAATTTTGCAAGGAAAAGCAAATGGGCTATAAACATCAGATGTCTTTCAGAGACTAAAATGACTGGAAATAATACAATACAAGAAAGTTGGCTGTTCAGAGTCTACAATGAGAATAAATTGTTCAGTATGTTCTTACTTCATGCTACAACACCACTGGACTTTAAATCACAGATCTTTCAGCTGGTGCCAAAAGAACGGGAAACACAGGGCAACTACCCATTGAACTTTTAAATGATTTTGAGTGATGCTCTTTGTCCAGCTTGGCAGATGATGAGGCTACGTAGAGTTCAATTCTTTCGCATCCTTTTATAACTATTCCACAGAAGATTTCTGGAATTGGCAAATTGGAAATTCAATATGGTTATATTCTGTCAAATAAGTTATTTGCTAAAATTTAGAAGTCGTTTCAAAATGATTGAATTTTGCCACTATGGTAGAAATACTTGGAAAATGTCATACTGTTTTGACCAGCTATCACTTTCTAAGTGTTTATTTCATTTGTAGTGAATTTTCTGGTTTATATTTAAAAATCTATGCTCTGAGATAATTTATTGTGTAATTATTTCAAATAGCAGATAACAAATATCAGATTTACCATTATCAGAAAAAATGTATTTTCACTCTCACATATGATTCTAACTCTAATAATTCACATGAGAATTCCAGCTGAAAACATCACTAGGATGATTAAATCATGAAATATGCTAAACTAGATGCCTGAATTTTCAGACTTAATATTCTTTTAGCCCAATATTATGAATATGATATGCAAATACAATGGAAATACTGGATAAGTTACTGTCATCAATTACATTCATTGTCCTTTTTTAGTATGTGTGCTTTGAGTGCCTGGAAGACATGCTGTATCTTGTGGCTAGTTTTACACAATGCAGACTGAAAGGCCATGGTCTTTGAAGAGGATCCAGCAGAAAGAGGAATCAGACTAATTAAAAAAAATTATAATATCTCACCTGAAGTAAAGAGCAGGGTTTCCTTCAGTGAGATTTCTCCAGAATGTCAAATATTGCTCTGGACAACATCCACCCTCAACACTTCTGTGGCAGTAATGTGGGCAGAATTTCTCTGCATACATCTTCATTTGAAAAGGACCTGCAAGGAGCCAAGTTTACATGAGTTTATTAATATATGTGTCCCTAAATCAACATTAAACACCATGAATGAGCAAAGCTCTGTGACCGATATATACATGAATCTCATAGGTGAGAACTAAGGAAAGAAGTTTTCTCTCTTCTGCCATGCATATCTCAACTGACAGCAACACACTTATTCTCAGGTGTAAATAGAAATATCAAAAATTTCTTGATGATATTTATTGTCACCAGCTTGAATATTTACTAAAATGCATGTTCGTTGCTGCTACCCAAAAAGAGGTGACATGGAAAAATCTAGAGTTTGCTGTGTATAGAGATCTGGCTTACAGTATCCAAAAATGTCATAATTGCTGGTACCTAAAAATGTTCTAGCTGACTTGCTACATGTAAACATTAGATCTACTTGAAATAATCATAGCAAATAAGTTACAAAAAGTGATAGTCACCTTTTTTCTATATTCACAAAATGTTATTTAATCATAAGCTAATTCTAACATATTTGCATGAGTGCTTTTTATAGTCAAGGTTACATGATTCATTGATAAGTTACATGCTAGTCTCCCTTGCTGCTGAATGTATGGTACAAAGAAAAGCATTTTCCAACATTTATAAGAATAGTATCAATTTACACAAGTATACAGAAACAGAATGAAAAACAATATGAGTTAACTGAACTGAAGGACGTTTGATCTCAGATAAACCATAGTTTATTGTTCTTCCAGTAAGTTCCAGTAATAGACACATATTCATAATTCCATTACATGGACATTAGCAATGAGATATAGTTTTCCCACTATAATTCATGATTTTAGAGCTGCATATTTTTTATAACTGGCCTTTTGTATTACTCACTGCTAAAGGAGGCCAGCCTCTTTTGAAAGCGTCTGTTAGCCATCTGACTTCTAGCTGTAATACTGCTGTTTCTTTCCCCGTTGAGATCAGCATTGCTGAAGCCAAAAACCTTAGCTGAAAGCCTCGAAGCATCATTAATGCAGTAAGAGAGGCAGATAATTACATTTAATGTCACAAGGAAATGGAATATTTGAATTTTAAAATGAGTTCAGATAAAAAACACAATACTTTAAAATTAATCTATTTGTTAAGTTTTAGATAAGATGATTTAGTAAAATAAAAGCTATTCCTATCTGATTCATTCAATTTATCTTCTTAAATTTGGTTGAAAATCTTGCTATGAATGTCTCTTTTCTTCCATGCTGAAATCATGTAGTGCAACAAACATATCCCAGTTTCTTATTAAAATCTAAATGGGCTACAGAAAAGAGAGTTTGGGTGCCTGTTTTCCACTTATCCTAAATAAACTGCATCATTATTTCAATTTTGCAGTAGACCTCAGTACGAAATCTTCAATAAGGCTCAATATTTCCATATTGTTTTCAAAGAGGAGATTAACAAAAAGTCATATAAAAGTTGGAAGGGTAACCTGGCTGCAAAAAGTGACATCGAAGGAAGTCAATTCAGCATCTGAAAGGCAGCTGTTTGTGAAATCTCTACTTCTTCCCTTAGTTTTTACTTACCACTTACTTATTGTTGATTAATCCACACACTTAATGTTTTTATCCACACAAATCTAAGGATCCAGACATGCCTGTGGGACAACTCAGCTTTTTCTACATTGGGCAAAATGGAAACTCACATAGTAAATAATATTTCTAGCATTCCACAATAAAATCCCATGCTTCTAAATTGATTCTCAATTGATTCATTTGGTTTGTTGTTGTTGTAATTTTGTTGTGTTTTTTTTTTCCTAGTATTGCTATGATGATATTTCATTCAAAATTTACTTTAAAGATTAAAAAAAAAACCAAAAACCTTTTCCTGTAAGTAAACATAGTGAATATTAAAAATGTTCCAAACTCTTGCACTTCCACTTCATAAATGCATTATTTAAAGTCAGAACATGTGGGTTGTTATTTGTAAGCAACAGTTTTGATTCAGCCAGGAAAAACAAAACAAAACAAAACAAAACCATGTTTTGCTATTATCATTTGACTGTTAATTTATTTGTTCTTGAGAAGCAGAAAGGATGACAAAGACTTCAGCTGTTACACACTTTCTCTCTGGAGATACTATAAGTATCCACCAGGGAGAAATACAGAAACTTTAAGTCTTTTGTTTTAAAAGTTGTCAGAAAACATTTAGGTAGCCTTTCAAAAATTACAGGACATAAATGCTGCTGCTTCTGAAATGTCTTATGCTAGAAGCTCTATACAGAAATAGATGATGTCAGTGAGAAATGCCAAGCTGGAAAAAGTGTAATTATTACTATAAATATCCTAGTTCTACCCTGGAAAAGGCTCGGAATAAGGAGACCTAAAGGTAAGCTTAGAAATGGCTCTGACATGGAGAATGTGTAGCAGGTGAGAGAGGTGAAGGCAAGGCTCAACAACAGGCAACTTCTGTGTAACAAAAGAATTCACTCGAAAGTCATACAGTTCATTATTTAGTTACTTGGAGCTAGTTAATCTAGTGTGATCTAATCAAAGAAGAACAGCAGCGGCTTAAATAATTCATCTGTATTGCAGCATTTCTACGTCTTCATGTATAATTCTTGTTCACTTACCTCGCTAGACTTTATATTTTCCTAGATGAATGACTAGAATTATTTTAAAAAGCAGACTATAATATGTAAGAAGCAATCCAAAACATTTATGCCTTGCTATAGGTTAAATTTTATTTTCCTGCAATATTTACTAATTGTATAAATATTAGTTAAGAGTAACAGTTAACAAATGTTAGCGTATCTTGTTTTTTGTAGTAGTAGTAGTAGTAGTAGTAGTAGTATAATTACCATATTCCAATGCAGATGCTGAAGATATGTTATCTGATTTTTGATCTTGTATGTCACCTTTTTAAAAAATGAAGGTTTTTTTAGTTGAAGTGTACTTTTTAGACACCAAATGCATAGGTCACTCTGAAAGTAATACCTCCTATTTATTTCTATGGAAACTACAACAGATACAAAAAAGCACAATAACACCGTTTGACAGAGCAAATTTTCAGTGACAAAACACAATTTTTCAACATAGTCACTACAAATAGCTATGCATTTTCACCACTGATAAATAAGAGCCTACATGCTACACTTACAAAATCTACATGGCCGTCTGGAACTTGACTTGACTTTCATGTCACTGTTGGTATTACTAAAATGTACCACCCACTGCTGCGAGGCTCACATCCACTGTTTGCTCTCCAGAAACATTCAACAAGAGTTGATGAATGCCAATTGCCAGTGCAATGTTTTCCACATCAAGGAATTCAATAATACCCCTTTGCTTCACATGTACTTCCATGTCAGACACCAATTTGTCAGACTGCCCCTCTGCTGTCATCTGTCATACAGCAAAAAAATGTAATGGAATATTATTGGAAAGGTTCAGCCTCTTCTGCCTTACCACCAATATCCTCCTCTGATGTCATGGGCCAACATACTAAAACAGGAGACATTACTTTCAGAGCAGCCCTCACATAAACGTCATTAATTATCATGCATCCTTTAAGCCTATAAGCTACTAAGTCAATGTTTCTTTTTCCCAGTGACGTGATTCAACTACTCCATGTATTACAATGATTCTAAAACAACAGAATTTCTGTTGCCTACTATTGTCTAAACAGTACATATTTCATTTGGCTGTACATCTTTGGTTTCCTCCCTACGAAATATTAAATAGAAGTCTTGAGACAAGAGGAAGTGGAAGAAATCTGTAACCACTTGTATACCTTGTTCAGGAATCAGAATGAAACATATTAAGTTCCTGAAATACCTGGGTTGCATAATAAAATTTATGTGTCTGGGAGAAACTAATGTTATTTAAAGCATAGGTACTAAAAAAACAGGAAGAAACTGGGAAAGCCATTTTTATATGAAATAAGCAACTAACATTCATCACAAGTGAAATAATTTTCACATCATCACATTGTAAAATGTTTAGAAATAAGAACTGCAAAAAGAAAAAATCAACAAATAATTGTTTTCACAGGAATCTTTTAAAAATTCTTTGTGTATTGGTCACATTTCTGAAGTGGCTTCACAAAATATTTTGTAAGATGTTTCAGAAGTCAGACAACTGACTTCTAAGAAATGTAAGCAAGGTCAAGCTGTGTGGAAGGACTATAAAGACACTGCTCGCTTTTGCAGTGAGAAAATTTGCGCAGCCAAAGCTCAACTAGAGTTGAAGCTGTCCAGTACTGTGGGAGACAACAAAAAAGGCTTTTTAAAATATGTTAACAGCAGTAAGAGGTGCGGAGATAACACTATTCTGTTACTCAGTTGGGGTGGTCACTTCCAAAATATGAACATTTAAAAACCAGAAATGTTTAATGTTTTCAACATCTCAACCAATGCCAGATTCTGTGGGATTTTCTTCTCCAACTGGATGCATATAAGTCCACGAGACCTGCTGAGATTCATTTCAAGGTACTCAAAGAGCAGGCCAATGTCACAGCAAGACATCTCTCAACCATTTTTCAATGACTTGGGGATTTGGAGAGATTCATGTTAACTGGAGGCTGGCAAATGTTATTTCACTTTTCAAAAAGGGCAGATGTTGGTGATACAGACCTGTCAGTCTCACTTAAGAGCCTGGAAATATTATGAAGAAATTATTCTGGGAATTACTGAAAATGCCTGAAATTCAATGCAGTCATTGGTCACATCCAACACATTTACAAGGAAAGACCTTTTTGACACCTTTCATAACAATGTTACACATCTAGGTGATCAAGGAAAGCCAGTTGATGTAATCTTTTTCGATTTCAGAAAAGCTTTTGATATTGTTCCTCATAGTATCCTTCTGGACAAAATGTCCAGCATACACCTAGAAAAACACAATGTGTGAACATTTGGCTGATGGGTCAGGCTCAAAGAGTTTTAGTAAATGGAATTACATCATGTTACATCATGCTGCCAGTTACTAGTGGGGCTTCACAGGGATCCATTTTATGTCCAGTTCTCTTCAGTGTTTTTGTAAATGACTTTGATGCAGGACTCAAAGTTCTACTGAGTAAGTTTGCAGGTGAAAATAAATTGGGAGGAGCTATTGACTCCCTTGAGGGTAGAGAGGTCTTGTAGATAGATCTTGAAAAAGTAGAGGGCTGGGCAATCAGCAACCACATAACGTTAAGCAAGATCAAGTACTGGATTCTGTACTCGGGACAGGTTTGCTTTGGATATATGTGCAGACTGGGAAATGAGAGGCTAGAGTACTGCAGAAAAGGATCCAGGGATTCTGGTTGACAGAAAGTTGAACGTGATTAATCAGTGTGCGCTGGGAGCCAAAAGGGACAGTTGTACTCTGGGGTGCATCAGGCCCAGTGCTGCCAGCAGGCAAGGGAAGGGATTGTCCTGCTCTGCTTTATTCTGTGCAGCTTCATGTCAATCACTGTTTTAATTTTGGGTGCCATAATATATGAAGGACATAAAAAGTTGGAAAGCATCCAGAGGAGGTAACAAAAATGGTGAAGGGTCTGGAGGCCCAGGCATATAAGGAGTGGCAGATGTCCCTTGTTTTTTTCAGTTCAGAGCAGAGGAGGCTGAGGGAGGCCTCATGGCATCGTACAGCTCCTCTCAAGGGGAGCAGAGAGGCAGCACTAATCTCCTCTCTCTGGTGACAGTAAGAGGACCCAAAGGAATGGCATTTAGGTGCATCGGGGGAGAGTCATATTGGATGTTAGGAAAAGGCTCCTTACCAGAGAGTTATAAGCCACTGAAACAGGCACAGAGCATGCCAGAATTTAGGAGGCATTTTGTCAAGGTCAGATATAGAGTTTAATTGAGGGTGTTGCTGAGTGGAGCGAAGAGTTAGAATCAGTTATGCTTGTGGGCCTTTTTCAAGGATATTCTATGATTCTGTGATTTTAAGTACAAAAAATAAATAAATTTTTAAAAAAAAGAACCTTCACTATCTTGCATGCTAAACTTCTGAGCCCTTAGAAAGCTCATTAGTTTACCTAGACAAAAACAGGCAAGGATGAAAATTTTGCCATTTTCTTTAATCCTAACACCCAAATTTTGTAAGCAAATGCATTGCTTTGTGCAGCAATACTCAGTGCTCATGTCAATATGATCAAATATGGGATTAGCATCTGCTCAAGAGATTTGAGTTTTATCACCACATATATGCATTATGAAGTCTGTTTATTAGTTTTATATTATGGTGCTACCTAGAAAATGCAGTTTACCAATATAACTATTCTGGCAGAAGTACAATGGAAAAACCTACTAGAGAAAGAGAAGTTTATGTTGCCCTTCACTTTTCCACATTACTGAAGAAATATTCCCAAGTTCACACGTTGTGTTCTCCTGTTCATTTACACTGGTTTTCAGTAGATATTTTTCTAATATCTTACATTATTAATTTGTGGGAACTCAGACTCTCCAGATACATTTGTGTGTTCACATAAACAGGTAGGCTATATGAAAAATAAAGAATTTAATGATTTTAGTCCCAGTGCACTTTTATCAGAGAAAGTTAGGCACACCATGAAATGAATAAAATTTTAGAATACATCATTTTGAAAATGCTTTAAAAAAATATTATGAAAAATGCACCTTTGAAGGTTACTGGTTTTGAACTAAGAGTCTGAATGAAATAATGAGAGAAAAGTAACAATAGTAATGTGCAAGGATGTGCAGTAATATGTCATTCTGACGTATTAATATAAAAACAACATGCTGACAAAGTAATTGTGAGTTGTTAAAGCGGTTTCATTTCATTTGTATGTTAAAACTAGGAGTATGTATTAAATGATTCTTTCTCTTTCTCTCTCTGTCCGCCTCCAATTCCTTCCCCCATTACATGTGCCACCTTTCTGTTTTATTTATCAAGATCAGTTTTATCAGAAGAATTAGTCTCTAGAGATACATAGGAGTAAGGTGATGAGTGCGTCATTGATTCATGTAATGTTTTTCTTTAGAAGAGAGTCTAAGTAGGATAAGTTATTAATAGTTTTGACTGCTGTCTTTCTCTGGAAGAAGTGAGTAAGTGACTAGAAAACTGATATCAGAAAATGAATAAATAAATAATAAGAAAAAAGATAAAAGAAAAAAACATGAAAGGTATGGCACTATAAAATGCGACAAATAGCTGTGCAGAGGCCCAGGGAAAATACTAAGCAGAAAACCAAGATGAAGAAAAGGGAGAGAAAGTGAAAGAATAATGAAATTAAAGAAGTGTGCAGCAAATTCATTGCTTTCAATCAGGAGAGTAATTTTGAATTAGGCTCTGAAATGAGTAGAAATCTGGTCAAAGGGATAATGGATGAAGGTGAGAGTCTTGCTTTCCATGAGAGGGACCCTTCAGTGACTATTTGCACTGGTCAAGGGCTCTCATCCTGTCTGACCTTCAAAGCATAACGATGGGCAATCGTCTGAGAGTAAAGACTGCCACTTCAGCTGGAAAGTCTGTATTGTCTACCTCAGTGCTGTTTGGTACCTCACCCAGACAGAGCTGCTGAAGGCAAAGACAGAAATGCAGACTTCAGATGGCAGGACATGTGTAGAGCTTTCTCCTGTGGCGGGGTCAAGCAGCAGAGTATCAAATTAGAGGTCACCAAAAGACTACCACGGCTAGTACAAACCACTTGTTATCATCTGTTTCTGTTTTTTTCATGTGGGAACAAATAATAAAACCAGGAGCAGTCTGAGGTATATCAACAAGGACTGAAGAGCCCTGCAAGCAGCCAGAAGATGCTCTTGGGCGCAGGTAGTTTTTTCTTTCACCCTTCTGGTCAACGGAAAATGTATTGAAAGGACCTATTAAATATGACAAACAAATGAATGGCTATGGGCCATGAATGACACGGACAGGAATTTTTCTACACAGACTATCAAACTCTGTTTCAGAAATCCAGTCTAGTGGGATCATATGGGGTCCAAATATCAGAAGAGGAAAAGAGCATCTTTAGTTACAGGCTTGTCAAGATTCTGGTGACAGCTTTAAATTAAAGCTACCAGTCGAAACTAGTGTCAGAAGTGGCTTCCTGAGATAAGATAAACAACAAAGTTCAGCAAGAGAACACCCGAAGAGCATTACAAATGGATGCCAATCAGTGAGTCTGTTTCATTAGGGGGTAACTTAAGTGCCTCTACACAAATGGACATAGCATGGGACATAAAAGGAAATAGAATTCTTAGCTCATCCTTAAGGCTATGATATTGGAGGCCTCACTGAGACGTGATGGGAGGTGTTGCATAATTGGAGTGCTGAAATCAATGTCTACAGGTTCTTCAGGAGTGATATCCAGGGAAGTGCTCATCCTGCTGCATCTTATGATGATGAAGGCAATGGGGAGAATAAAGGTACATACTTCAAAGGAATTAAGGAGTTATCCTCCAAAAAGGTGACAAGACCAGCTGCGCAGATGAAGTGCCTTTACATCAGCACATACAGATTGAGAAACATACAGGAGCAGCTGGAAGCCACTGTGCTTCTGGGAAACCACAATGTAGATGTCATCACCAAAACCTGGTGGGATGACTCCCACAACTGGAACATGGCTATTGACAGCTACGAGATGTTCAGAACAGATAGATGAGGAAGGAGGGAAGGAGACTTTGCCTTCTACATTAAGGAAGGTATAAAGAGCTGTCCCTGAAGAATGGCCACAAACAAGTGGGAAGCCTGTTGGTGAGAGTTAGAGACTGAGGCAATAAAGGGAGATTTGTGGTTGGGGTCTACTGCAGACTGCCTGATAAAACAGAGCTTGTTGATGACGTCTTTCTCCAGCTACAGGAGGTGTCAACATCACAGGCTGTCATCCTGCTGGGGGACTTCAACTGCCTAGACATCTGCTGGAAAAGTAGCTCTGCAAGCAGTAGGCAATCCAGGACGCTCTTGGATTTTATCAAGGATAACTTCCTGAGCCCTGTAATAGACAACCCCAGAAGGCTGTCCAAGCAATACTGGATCCATTTCTCACCAACACTAGTGAACTGATTGGTGACATCAGGATTGGAGGCTGCTTGGGCTGTAGTGACCATGCAATGTCAGATTTCAAACTCTTCGGGCATATTAGATAGATAGTACAATCAGGAAGCTTAATTTTAGGAAATCCAAATTACAGCTCTTCAGTAATTTAGTCAAAAACAAAAAAACAACAACAACAAAAAAACCCTGGGAATCCATCCTCAAAGGACAAGGGAGTGGAGCGGAGCTGGCAGATCTTTAAGGAAGATTTCCTTAGGGCATAAGAGCTCTCCATTCCCAGATGTAGGAAGGAAGGCAAGAGACCTGCATGGCTGAACTGGGACCTACTGGTCAAACTGGAGAGCATGAAGAAAAAGCACAGGCAGTGGATACAGGGACATGTAACCTGGGAGGACTATAGGGGTGCATTACGCTGTGCAAAGATTGGGTCAGGAAGACCAAGACCCAACTGGAACTGGACTTAGCAAGAGGCTCAAAGATAAGATAATATAAGATAAGGATAAGAAAGGCTTCTATAGGTACATCGTCTGGAAAAGGAAAGTCCAAGAGGACACACCCCACCTAGTGAGCAATGCAGGCAGGCTAGTAACAAGAGACAAGGAGAACACTGAGATATTCAACAACTTTTTGTCTCAGTCTTCACTAGTGTCTGCTCTCTCTCCACACAGCCTTCAAATGGATGATTTGGAAGGTGGGAACTGAGGGAGCATTACACCTCCCACTGTAAGCAAAGATCAAGTCCATGACCAATTTATGATTCTGAACATCCACAAGTCTGTGGGTCCTGATGAGATGCATGTAAAGAATGTAAGATAATCATATAAAAAAAGGAGTTACAGGTAATGAGTCAAACATCTGCTGACTATGCTGAAGAAAAAACTGCTGCTGACTATGCTGCTATCTATGCTGCCCAGAAAGAGAGTTCCCCCTCATCATTCAGAATCAGAAATCACATGGGAAGTACCGGAGATTTCTGGGAACTGTAATCTGCCTCATTTCAGTGTATATTCCTCTCAGAATGCCAGAACCCATGTGAGAATAGTTGAGCATGCCAAGAGTTAGGTCCCAGGAAGTGTAGCTCCCTGGCACTGTGTTCTAGCACTAAACAGCTTGCTGCATGATATCATGATGTGGAATACTGATAAAACCAGGAAATTCCAGTAAATTTGCAGATGACTCCAAGTTCTGTGGTGTGGTGGATGTGCCCAAGGAACAGGACACCATTCACAGAGACATAGACATGTTCAAGCAATGGGTCCAGGTGAACCTCATGAGGTTCAACAAAATCAGGTGCAAGGTCTTGCACCTAGGCTGTGGCAACCTTGCCCCCCACCCCCACAAGCTGGAGGATTGAGTGTACTGGGGAATGGGAAGCTGGACATGAGCCAGTAATGTGCCTTTGCACCCCAGAAAGTCAACTGTATCCTGGGCCGCAGCAAAAGGAGTGTAGCTAGCAGGTTGAGGGAGGTGATCCTGCCCGTCTACTCTGTGCTGGTGATGCCACACCGGGAATACTGCATTCAGATGTGGAATCATTAGTACAGGAGAGATGTGGTTCCTTTGGAGCGCGTCCAGAAGAGGGCCACAAAAATTATCCAAGACATGAAATACCTCTCCTATAGGGACAGGCTGAGAGAGCTCAGGCTTTTCAGCCTGGAGAAGATAAGGCTCCGGTGAGACCTGATAGAAGCCTTTAAGAATCTTAAAGAAGGGGACAGACTCTTCAGCAGGGCCTGTTGTGATAGGACAAGAGGAAATGTTTTCAAACCAAAAGAGGGGAAATTTAGGCTGGATATAAGGAAGAATTTTTTTTACAATAAGCTTGATGAAACACTGAAACAGGTTGCCCAGAGAGGTGATGGATGCCTTGTCCATGGAGACATTCAAGGTCAGGCTGGATGAAACTCTGAAGAACCTGATCTAGCTGTATGTGTCCCTGTTTGTTGCAGAGGAGTTGGACCAAATGACCTTTAAAAGTTTTTTCCAACTCAAGTGATTCTATAATTCTACAATTCTATGATAACTACAGGAGGTGGAATAATCCTCTGGAGTAGGAACAGTCTTGACCATGTTGAGCTTAGTTACAGTGATGGAAAGGCCAAATGTCTCTGGACAGGAGTCTGGGAAAATGTCAACAAATCACTAGAACTGCTTGTTTGAATTTTCAGAGGACACATTTAGGGACGTGGATGACGGAGTCCCTTAGGAAACACTAGATCAGGAAGATTGGATATTTCAATCTTCAAGAATGAAATCTTGCCCAAAAGATGAACATCTATGTGCCAAAGTCGAACGAAGGGACTGAGAGGAGAGTGGGAGGGCACTGCTGAACAGAAACTCAATGAACAGAGAGATCCTTCTGGAACTCAGGAAGAAAAGGAGAGTTAAGGACCTTTGGAAGAAGGTGTATACTCAAGAAGAGTACAAAGATGTTGTGAGGTCATAAAGGGAGAAAACTGGGAGGGCCAAAGCCCTGTTACAACTTCAGTAAAAGACAATAAAAAATATTTTTATAAAAATATAAAAAGAAAAAAAGGACTACGAAGAATCTTGATCCTTTATTGGATGCAAGGGGAAACAGTGAAAAGAGATGAAGAGAAAGCTGAGGTACTTAATTCTCTATTACATCAGCAGAAGTTGAGGACTATTTAGAAGGCAATATTGTCTCTGAGTATAAATCATTAGTCAGATAAAAAGAATGAGCTCCTCAAATAATTGCTCCAAATTATGATAGATTCCAGAATAACATAAAAAAAAGTTTCGAAGTCTGACAGTATGTATCTTGTACAGGGGAAGCTGAATTTAAATTGTAACAGAAACAGGTGCAGAAAGAGAATTTGTATGGCAGAATCTCACAGTGAGGCCTAAGAAGGCCTGGAAGGTGAAGTTATACAAATGGATAAAAAAAGTACATGGTGCTAATTCTTCATGGTTAGCATGATTAACCATTGTGATAACTTAAAGCAGGAACACAATAGACTCTTCTAAGTAGCAAAACTTAACTCAGAACTAGATGTCTTTCTAAATCATATGTTCTATCTCCAGATGAAGTTATAGGCTTGATGTCGAGCACACTGGGTGAAGTTCCTTGGCCCGTGATATGCAGGAGGTCAAACAGGATGACCATGATGGTTTGTTTAAGCCTTGCATTGTACAACTGTATGAAAATACAATCATTAATTTGTCTGTCATGCCAGATTTATACCCTCAGACTCTTCCTTATACCTGTCACTTGCTCCTCATTTATTTATTTATTTAGATTTTTTTTTCCATGGCTATTTTTTTTTTTTTTTTTTTTGGAACTTCATTGTACAGAATGGTCATTAATTGTGATGCAAACGCCAATGTTTCCATGGAAACCCCTGTCCACTACAGAATATACTACAGCAATTTTTGAACCATTTGTCCATTTGATTAATTATGTCTTTGTGCTGAAGGCGGCTTGGCTTGATTGTCTCATCATGTATTAGAGAAGCTACTGCTCTAACAAATGGAGCTATTGTTTTGGGTCTATTCATCCTGGTACATCCCTGAGAGCTGATAGACATTTCAAAAAATGACTGTCCCTTAATGAGCTGCAGCTTGTCAGAATTGTTTAGGGCTTCATGCTAGGCACAGACCACTGTCATGACAGTTTCAGTTATTATGGCGATGAGTAGGATGTCTATAAAAGAGTCTATAGAAGCAAAAGACCCTGGTTTTGATATTACATAGTTTGTAATTATCAGCTATATATGCACTATATGATAGATTCATAATAGATTCCAAAGCTTTGAGACAATTTTCTGATGCCCTAGCTACTTGTTCAGGCACAAAGAAAGAAGAGATAAAATACTTCCCCTAACCTTTTTAGTTGTTAAGTAAAAAACAGAAAACAAAACCCACAAAAAAAAAACAAAAAGATTCTCACAGAAAATATCAGCTGGTAATTGTTTGCAGTTTTGCTTTCTTTTTAAACCACTGACATTTCAGCACTCTATGGTGAGATAATTTCCATATCTATTATAATTAACAAAAAAAAAAAACCAACATTTTTTCCCCTATTACTAGAATTGAAAATTTAAAAGAAATATGAAAAAATTGGACAAACTATGCATGGCATAAAAGGGAAAGATATATAGTACTTTTCCTATCAAGTTATTACATAAATCAATACTCCGGCCCTTGCTCTGTCAGCTCTCATCAACATTTTTGTAATTTTAATGGACATGTCTGTCAATGCATTGTTTACATTAGTGAATATCCAGCTTGAAACATCAGCAGGTTTGGCGGCATGAGATTGTTTCAGGCATGTACTTGCTTATTTCTGGCAACAGGTTTCACGTATTTCGAATAATAATAATGGAAATACCAGAAAACTATATTATTTTCCACAATGGCCTATAATTTCACCTAAATATATATGTACTTCTCAAAGGAGAAAATGGAAAGCCAGTCTGAGTCAACAGAACAAACAAAAGATCTATTTCTAACTAGAAGTTAATTATGAAAATCAAGATAGACCTTCTACATATTTTTAAAATGTAGATTTATGATTTCCATTCTTAGATGTTCCATTTAGTGAACAAGCATGAAGAGTCAGTGTATGTGACATTTGCTTTAAATATTTCTTAGTGCAGAATAAGTGATTAGGTTGTGCCCCTAATAATCACAGATGGAAGTCAGCACCCTGTAGCTACCAACAGCCACATTTAATCAGTTAATAACTGTGGATTAAACTTAATTCAGATTAATTTGTATTAGTATAGAATTTGTAACTCAATTGCTTTCATATTAATTTACATGTAGTCTAGACATGACATCATATTGACTCTTTGTTTGGCCCAAACACTAATTATGAACCTTGCAGCTAATGGATGCAAAACTTCCAGTTTAAAAACAAAATAGGATTTCTGTCTACACTGTACTTACAACAGCTCAATATTACAATTTAGAGTTGCAGGCTTAGCATTGCCTGGGAATAGCACTTCTTCATTTGCACTTCAGCTTCCTTAAACAAAGCATGTTGTTCCTAAATGAAGAATGTGGCTGTTGGAAAAGGAAGTTACTATCATCCATCAAAAACTGTTAGCCTCAAATTCTTCTGGGAAAATCCCAATGAGGAAATCAAAAAGGTTAAAGGAAAGGGAAAAAAAAAAAAAAAAAGGAAAAAACCCTGCTAACAATAATAACTGCTGTGGTGCAAATTGGACTGAACCATTGTCAAGGTTATTTTATCATTTATAATTGTATTAATTCTGAGGGTCCTTTCACATGAACTTGAGCTCAGTTTTTATTTCTTCTGACAGCATCTGATTCATTCATTTTCAAAGCACACTTACAAATATAAGAAAAATTGTTTAAAACACACTTGTATTTCATTAGCATTGTATGGCATTCTACCTAGGTCACCGTAAAAGTAATGCCTCCTATTTATTACAGTGGAAATTGTAACAGATACAAAGAACTCAATAACAATGTTTGATAGGGCAAATTGTCAGCACAAAACACTGCTTTTCAGTGTAGTCACCACCACTAACTATGCATTTCACCAGCAATGAACAAAAGTGTGCATGCTGCGCTCAGAAATATTTGCATGGCTGTCTCAAACTTGGTTTGCGTTTGCCTGTCCTGTGGATGTAGCCACTGCAGAAACCCACTGCCTCACTGTGCTAGCATCCAGTGTTTAGTCTCCAAAAATGTTCAGCAAGCATCAGTGAATGCCAGAGGGTGCCATTTTTCCACATGGAGGAATTCGGTTCCACACCTTTGATTCATGTGCACTTCCATGTCAGACACTATTGTGTCAGACTGCCCCTCTGCTGCCATCTGTCATATGGCAACAATATGTAATGGAATACTTGGTGGGAAGGTTCAAACTCTACTGCCATACCACCAACATCTGCCTCTGATGTCATGGGCCAACATAAGACATTACTTTCAAAGCAGCTCTGTACATATACTGGTTACGTAAGATGTGTACATATCACATGGTTGCATATGCCCCAAGATTGCATATAAATATGGAAATACATGTATTTATATATTTTGAACATTCGTATTTACGTATATTTACACATTCACGCACAACCTTGGAACATATATGTGTGTGTATGTTATATATATATGCACATATAATCATGTTACACATATATATTACACACACACACATGTAAATATATATATACATATATATATAATAATGCATATGCATGAGTGTATGTCCCAGGATTACTTAAGATATGTTTTACACAGAATATGCATTCATATTTATTTTTATATTTATTAGTAGAAGATTTTATGAAAATAATTTTGAATAAATTATAGGAAATACAGACTATATTGAAAATTTTATCAACAATATTGATAATAGTAAGAAAAACACAGGTGATTTATATTACTCAAAAAATCTTTCTAAGCTAATTTAAATTTTAGTCTTTCTGTCATGCATCTATACCCTGACAGTGCTTCATGCAAATGTCAGAAAATAACTCAGAATCAGAGTCTGAGCTCATAACACCAAGCTGTAAATTTACTGTTTTCATCTACTCATTTATCTTAATGGTAAATGAGCAGAGGTAAAAACTAAACAAAAATACCAAAGTGGTTTTTAGCATATTTCTTCAACATCATATTCCCTATATAGTTGGTTAGAATTCCAAAAAAAGAAAAAAAATAAATAAAGTTATAACTTTCATTTTTATAACTAACTGGTAAATGTTACCAGCTATAAGAATAGCTCCTCAGGTCCATTTTTTACCTGCTGGATAAATAATGTTTGTCACGCCCAAACGTGGTGTAGTAGTGTCACCTAGTGGCTAATCCTTTCCTTCAACAAATACAGCTCTTCCTAGGCTGTGTGTCACAGCAGATCGCCTTCCATCCACGCAAGTCACTTGCAGCATATACTACCGCCGAAACTGTAATAAATCATGTAGTATGAAAGTCCTGTTTGCATGCAATACTATGGGAATAAAATTTCAAAATAGCTTCCACGATTAACAACAGAAAATGACATGTTTTAATTTTTTATTTAGTATTACAGGCAGAAGTTCTGAAAATAAACAGGGGACGAACATGACATATCAATAAATAGATGAGATACAAAATTTCAACATGCAAGACTCATAGTTTTGGGAGCATATTTTTGTAATTAAGAGTATAAATTAGTAACTGCTAATGAACTAGTTGTGAGATTAAAAGCTAAGTTCTGATACTAAAGAAGAGTATAAGTTTTTTCTCTCTTTAGAATATGTAATTAAAAAGTTATTTTGAAAAATTATCATATGTGAAATAATATTAAATTTAAAGTGATACTATTAGATTGGATACTCAAGATACAGAAGTTTTATAATACAGATGAAAGAAATTGTTTAAGAATCTTCTTTCCTTATGTCACAGATGAGCTTAGCAAATGTTAATTAAACTTCTGTAAATTCATAATTTAATGGTTCACATGAAAGTTCTACAAAAAGGTCACTGAGAATACAAGATCTAAGAATCATTTTAATGCATGTTTGTATCCAAGGATGATGAGAAACACAAGAAAAACAGACAAACAAAAAACAAGGACGTATAACGTGTTCTCTGGGAAGTTAAGACCAGCTAATTAAGATTGATTTGTTGGCAGAGGGCTTTTTTTTATGATTTCTAATCTAAAATATTTAAAATTTGTTTAATAATAATAATAAAAACTTTACATAATAACTCCATTCTACAGTCTTACAAACTAGATTTTAGCTTTTTATTATTCTTATTTTTAATCTCTAAAATTTTTAATTGAAATAATAAATATGAAAAACACCTAGAGAAAAACCAACCAAAAAAATCAATTGGAACTATGTGGAAGACGTGTATTGCAAATCTTCATGTTCTGCAAACTAAAAAACAAAACAAAACAAAACCCACATTGTTCTCCTAATTTGGAAAGTTTCTGAATTTCTTTTGAAGGTGTTGTTTACAGCCGACAGAGCATACTGATACTGAACTTCACCACCATAAAGCAAGTACTCTGAAAACATAATTCACTTGCTGTCTTTACTTTCTATATAGGTTTTATTAAATAAGTCTCTTTGTCACTGTCTACTCTTTTACAGATGTTGATAGTTAAATATAAATGTAATGGGTTAGACTGATATAGATCCAATTTCTTGAACAAATTTATAGAGTAAAGGTCTGTGGTTAACCTTCAGATGTGTATTAACATCGTGACCTTAGGATACACTGTTATGTTCTCAAGTCTTCACAGGACTCTGAAATGAATCAGTTCAAAAGCTTCCGATTGCTCTGTAGTTTCCTTGTTAAGCATACTTTCAGTGACTGGAGATCTTAACCAAGATGTTAGCAGTTATAACCTGTGGTCAAGACCAGGCTGAAGTCATAAAATATATGTTGTGCTACCCAAAGGAAACAAAATGTCAAAGCTGAAAATGTAATTCCAAAGTAAAGATGAGTGGGACCCAGGAATCACAAGGGAAGAAATGTGAAAGGAGGGGCCACAAACAGAATTAGAATGAGACACATAAGACATGAGACTTCCCTGGTCCTTACAAACTGGATAGAATCGTTATTAGTTTTCTAAAAAAAAATTGATGGACAGGGCAGAATTTTAAAGATTTGTTCTGTCTAAGAGCAACTGATGGGTTGCCCAAACAAATGGCAAAAGCAGCAGTTAGACTTGGAAGTATAGACTTTGAATCTTGGGCATTTAGCCATGAGGTCAGCCATCTTGACTCACATGCAAGAAAATCTGAAGGACACCTGCCCATACGCAACCTGAGAAATTGTGAAATTAAAAATGTTGTCTGGGAAAAATCTCTGTTGTATTTAATGCTGGGATACAGAACATTCATTTGTGCCCCATCTTTCCAGTCTACCAGACTTCCCATGTCACAAGGACTTGCAGAATTTTTCTGTAGGACTGCTTATTCCCCTTCATCTGTGGTTTACAGTTTTTTCAGCACATCTGAGGGCATCTTGGTACCTCTGCTATTGATATGAGAAAAGCTTTTATGAAAGTATTTTGGAGAAAGTATAATTTGAGGGCAGAAGAACAGAGAGGATTAGAGTTTTAAGTTAAAGGGTTTTCCCTGAGTTTAAGTTTGCAGAGTCTCTGAAACCACGTTACATATTACATTTGAGTTATCACAAGGACTCTGGTAGGTCAGAGCAAACCTAACTACAGTGAGCATATTGTGTCCCTTTTCTCATGATTCCAGACACCCAGCTCACCTGGAGGTGAACAATTTTGAAAGAAACTTTTTAATGTTCCCCATGCATGCACTTTAGATTGGACATCTGTTTTGCCTGGTCTTTGGAGGCCCTGCCAGCCTCACAGCTCCAACCATACAGTGAAATCCATCATAAAACAGAAATTACACTGTGATAAAGGAGCTTCTGCACTGAGAAACAACTACTGCCCCTGTAAGCAAGGAAGGATGGCATTAGGTGTTTTTTCTAGGCTCTCTGTGTATCTGCAGGAGAATTATGCACGTATACAATACCTGAACCAAGAGAAAACTGTATGCTCAAACCTGTAAACATTTTGGAGTACTTGCTTTAGGTGCCAGTGGTAAGTATTACATTTTGTAACTACATTCTTAACAGGTATCTATATTTGCTAATTTTACTTATAATGTTCCTGGTTGTTTAACAAAAGTAAATCCTACTTAAGATGTTATTCTCTCAAGAAAATATTGGTTGACTATTTTTGTCTCAGACTGGAACTGATCTGAAGGCCTCACATTACAACTCTGATTCTCTCCACAGGCCTAAATAGAACTATGACCAGACATGTCATCACAGTGACATTCAGTACTCATGGAAATTAAAGTGTTACTTATTTGTTTGTTTTCCTTTAGAATAAGAAATCACCTCATTTTTTATTTATATTTGTTTGACATCTGAAAAAACAACAACGACAACAACAACAAAAGAAACAAACAAATAACATCAACAGAAAAAAACATTTGTTGGCTTGCTCTCCAAAAATATATTCTCAGTTTATTTGCTCTTTGGGCTTCAAGATTATTGAATTCACAGGATTATGAAACACACAAGGTGTTGGTGTGTTCTGATTCTTGATTTAATGCTTTCACTCCAAAGTGTGTCCTATCTAACATAATCTAGAATATTTTGAAGTGGATACTTCTAGTACGCACTCGCAGAGTAGCAGTGGTCTGTGTAAAATACTATAATTTTGATCAATATCTACATTGATTTCCAGTCCTATGTGACCTACAATTAAGTTAAAGACTTGCTAGCCCTCTTTCTCTTGTTCAGGGTCTTCAAAGCAGTATTTGATAGCAGAGATTAAAGGATTCTTCTTTGAGGTTACTCAGAAATTCAGGGGAGAGAGAATTTGCCTAACTAAGCAGAGACTTGGCCTGAAACTGCTCCAAATCACTGTAAGAATGAGCTTTGTCTTCCCACCTCATTGCTGCTTCCTTAAATCTTTCCTGAGTACAGCTTAGCCTTCATTTCTACCACGTTCTACAGGAATTTTTCCTGTAAAACTTTAGTTATGACTTCTGACTCCTATATGTGTGTTATAAATAAAGCCCAACACATTATTTATTTATTTGGACAACATGTACACCTTTGCAAACACATACAGACACACAGAGACATAGACATTTTTGCTATCCATTCTTCATAGTTGTATCTTAAGTACTATCTTGCATACAAAACTGTCCTCAAATTAAAGTCTTCAATATGTGATTTATGATGTTTTCTATAGAAGAATAAATTGAATATTTCCCTCTACTTCAAGTAAATAAATGCAATAAAAGATTACTTCACTAGTCCAAATTTTGTTTTGCTTTAGAAAGAGTATATAGCCCTGGTAACATCTGTAAAACTTCTGAAATAGAGATATGAATGAACAATATAAATACAACACAAATAATCTGTCACGCAGCTTTCTTCTGATGAAATTGAGTGACAGCCTAACTTGTGACAGTTTGTCAAAACCCTTTTATCAGTTTCTACTCTGATACTGCAAAAAGTGTTGTAGGGAGGCTAATCCGTGCCTGATTTTTTCCATTTCTCATTTTCCAATTTCCCACTTTCAAATTCAATATATGACCAGTCTAATCAAAGAAATCCTCTGAGATTTACACCTGATAGTAGATTCATACTTTGGCTGATTTTCAAATAAATGTACAGTGAATAAGAGGACTAAATGAAGCATTCCTTTCTGTTCTGGGGAAGGAATGATAGACCACAGATCCCGTGTTTGGAATTCCTTTCCACCAGCAAGTGTAGCAACAGGGGAAAAGCCTTTAAATGCCCTTCAGCAGAAACTGGCAGGCAGAGGAAACAGTGGAGCCTTTTGCTCACATCTTTTGCTGTAAGATGTCTAACTGTGTTATCTCTTTCCCATACCTGTCAATGTCAACTTTGATCACCAACATTATCTTGGCAGAAAGATAATCTACCCTCGATCGTTAAAAGTTTGTGCTTATGCAGTGCACATCTTCCTATAGCAGTCTCAGTATACTAACCCATCTGTTTTTCACTTAATTTAACAGTGTGTATTAATTGAATCAACTCTTCTTGTGATAGAAATATTAAGAAGAAATCTGGAATTGTTTGTTTTTCCTTGTGTTGATGTACTATTTTTTCATATAATTTCTTGCAGCAGCATTTCTAAAGGGATATAATCCATTTCAAAACAATTTTTAAAATATTTTACTTTTGGGGGTATTGTGTTACTGAGTTACTGATGGCTCTTCAAGAAGATTCTGGCAGAGCAAATGTTTATATTGACAGTATAGATGTCAAAGCACAGCCAACACTGACCAATAAATTAATTTTTGTTCATTGAGATCATAATCTGGTGTCTTTTGGAATCCATTAATCTATGAATCAAACAAGGAGCCTTTCACAGGACTGTAAGTTTAATTACTTTTTTTAAAAAAGAATATATATATATATATTAGACCTATATATATATAGGTCTAATCACCATGCTTACTCCATCATCAGAGCAAATGGTACTGATAGAACCGAAATTGTCTGATGTTTTCTATATCCCATTTCACATACCTTTGTCAGACTTTATCTATTCAGGTTGAAATTCTCTAAAACCAGACCAGCTATTTCTCAAAATTAAGAGATATTCTGAGAAATAGAAGCAGACCTGTGCTTTGGGAAAGGACTCCGTTTTCTCTCAAAAGGTCACAGGATCATTCCAATGTTTATATCTATTAAGCATATTCATCTACAGTGAAACGTGGCATCTAAAACCCAGTCCCATTTTCCTCAATATAGAAATGGCTGCTAAATCACCTATGAGTGCAGGGTTGCCAACCACTAGACCAGGCTGCCCAGAGCCACATCCAGCCTGCCCTTGAACACTTCCAGGGACGGGGCATCCACAACCTCCCTGGGCAACCTCTTCCAGTGCGCCACCACCCTCTGAGTGAAAAACTTCCTCCTAATATCTAACTTACATCTCCTCTGTCTCAGTTTAAAACCATTCCCCTTTGTCCTAACACTATCCATCCATGTAAACTGTCATACCCCTTCCTGTTTATACACTCCCTTCAAGTATTGGAAGTCCACAACTAGGTCTCCCCAGAGCCTTCCCTTCTCCATTATGTTTGTTCTCTTCTCCGTTATGTTTGTCTTTGATGATGAATGTGTTTCTTAAGGACCACTGGAAATATCAAAATTCAGCAAAGAAAAGCTATTCTACAGTTAATTGGAAAAGCAAATATTTGTGGCTTCATATGATTCATTCTTCTTACTAAAAGGCAGTAAAAAGAACACTAAGCTAACTCTATTATTTTGCTTCCTTTTTAATTACTGACAAAAGTGAACAAAATGATGTAACCTTGAATCCAGCAGCACTTTTAAAATGTCAGACATTTTTTTGTATGTTGTTTCTAACATAGTCTACTGGAATTGACTAAAATTCAGAGGCTATATCCACCAACATATCAGCTCACATATCTACAGTTTTCCATTCCTGTGATCTGTTCCATCTCACTCTCTTCTATGGAAAGAGTCTCAGATCTTTAAAAAGTATTTTCTTATTAAGGATTATGTTCATGCAGGAAGGATCAGAGATTGCATACAGGGAATATATGTGAGATTCTTAGGAGTTATAATGAAGTGACAATTCCTTCCTGATCTTGACACTATTGTTACAACCGCTGGCCATGCATTCTTACTTCATAATGGTATACTTTTTCCTTCTCTCTTTGATGTATTTTCTCTAATATGTTAAGAATTAAAAGTTGTGTAGTTTCTAACACCAGAATGCACTCTCAAACTTAATCAATTGGAATGAGCTAACAGTGTTTATAGTTGTTCTTCAACCGTTGATAAAATGTGATTTATGTATTTCTCTTTTGTCATAAGCATACATTGATAGCCACAGAAATTTAAAATCATAGACTCATGGCATCATAAAATCATGGAATGGCTTAGATTGGAAGGGACCTCAAAGATACTCCAGTTCCAGCGCTACTCTTACGGATAGAGTTGCCAGTCACTAGACGAGGCACTAGATCATATTGCCCAGGGCCTCATCCAGTCTTGTTTTGAACACCTCCACGGGCAGGTCATCCACAGTTTCTCTGAGCAGCCCCTTCCAGAACCTCATCACTCTCTCAGTGAAAAATCTCCCACTGACATCTAACTTAAATCTCCCCTCTTTCAGTTTAAAACCATTCACACTTTTCCTATCACCTGTGAAAAAAATTTATTTCCTTCCATCATATAAGATCTCTTTAAATACTGGAAGGCTATGATGAGGCCTTCCTGCAGCCTTCCCTTCTTCAGGCTGAGCAAATCCAACTCCCTCAGCCTGTCTTCATAGAATAGGGGCTCCAGCCCTCTGACTATCTTTGTGTACCTCCGCTGGACATGCTCCAAAAGCCCCAAGTCTTCCCTGTACTGAGACCCCCAGACCTGGACACAGTACTCCAGATGGGGCCTCAAGAGGGCAGAGTATAGAGGGAAGATCAATTTTCTCATTCTCCTGACCACCCCTCTTTTGAGGCAGTCCAGTATACTTTTGGCCTTCCAGGGTGCAAGTGCACAATGCTGGCTCATGTTAAGTTTTTCATCTCCCGGAACTCCCAAGGCCTTCTCAGTAGGGCTACTCTCAAGAAGTTCTACTCCCAGTCTGTACATACGTCTGGGATTGCCCTGACGTAAGTGCAACACGCTGCACTTGGCCTTGTTAAACCTCGTTAGGTTCACACTTGCCCATCTTTTGAGCTTGTTCAGGTCCCTCTGGATGGCATCCCTTCCTTCTACCATGTCAGTTGCTCCACTCAGATTGCTGTCTTCTGTAAACTTGCTGCAAGCTGGATCTCATCAACTATTTTATATTTTATCAACTATTTTTATCAACTATTTTTTATTTTATAACTACATTATCTTTGACAAAGATTTTAAAGAGTACCTGCCCCAAGACTGACCCCTAGGGAGCAGCGCTCATCACTGGCCTTCACTTGGACATAGAGCCATTGACATCAACTCTCTGCCTGCATCCTTCCAACCTCCTCCTTACCCATCAAATAGTCCACCCTTCAAATCCAATATCTCCCCAATTTAGAGATAAGGCTGTGTTGTGAGACCATGTCAGATGTCTTGCAGAAGTCCCAGATAGATGACATCGATGGACAAAGGAAGGTCAACTGATCAGGCCACTGATGCTGTCATTCTATCATAGAAGGCCACCACTGGATTGATGAGGCTCGATCTGCCCTTGGTGAAGTCATGCTGTCTCCTCATCATCTTGCATTGCTTTCACTTGTCTTCCAGGAGGATCTGTTCCATGATATTCCCAGCACAGAAGTGAGGCACCTGGGCCTGTTGTATCCTGGTTCTTCCTTTGTCCCTTTCTTAAATAGTGGAGTGATGTTTCCCTCTTTTTAGCCACTGAGGACATAAATTAAAAATTTTCAGATATTGGAGAGAGTCTTGGCAACCACATCAACCATTCTCTGGGATGCATGTTGTCAGGCCTCATACACTTGTACACACTCAACCTCATGATGTGGTCTCAGACTTGTCTTCTATTCCATTGGGAAGGATTTTGCTCCCCAAGCCGCCACCTAGAGTTTCAGGGATGTGAAGTTCAAGGATGTGAGAGCCATGAGAATCCTGGATGTCAGTGAAGACTGAGGCAAAGAACTCATTGAGTACCTCAGCCTTCTTCATATCTGTTGTAGTCAATTTTTCCTTCCAGAGGGGATACACTCTTTTGCCTGTCTTTTCTGACAAATGTATGTCCGGAATCCTTTCTTGTTATTTTTCAAATCCCTTGCCGAGTGAAGTTCCATCTGCACCTTGGCTTTTCTGATCCCATCTCTACATGTCCTAATGACATCCTTGCATTCTCTCCAGGCAACACATCCTTGCTTCCACTGCCTGTAAATGTTTTTATTTTTATCCATCAGCTTGACCAGCAGTTCCTTGCTCAGTCATGCTGGTTTACTGCCTCTTCTGCTTTTTTTCCTATACTGGGAGACAGAAAGCTGTTGTATTCTCAGAATAGCATCTTTGATGTGTTGCCAGCTGTGCTCTGGTCGTTAGACCTAAGGAGAGCTTCCCAAGGGATCTCATTCAGTAGTTCCTTAAATAGCTTGAAGTTTACTCTCCTGAAGTTTGGGTTACTGACTTTGCCAGGCCCATCCTCCTCAAGATGACAAACTCTATAAAAGGCATTTTTAATACAGCCCAGACTGACTCCAATCTTAACCTCTTTCCTAATATCCTCTACACTCGTGAGCACCAGGTCCAGATAGTCTTCTCCTCTGGTTGGTTTGTCTGATACCTGAACCAGCAAGTTATCCTCAGCACGCCCTATGAATCCCCTGAATTGCTTGCAGCCCATTGCATTGCTTTACCAGCAGATATCTGAGTGGTTGAAATCCACCATCAAGATGAGAGCCTGCAAGCATGACGCTTCCTGTAAGTTGAAGCAAGAAGGCCTTATCCACAGGCTCTCCCTCATCAGTCAACCTCTAGTAGACCCCGACCACCAGATGTCCCACATTGGTCTGGGCCCTGATTATCACCTGCAGTCTCTCAGGCTGTTTCTCAGAGGCAGCTCTTCTCACTCTATCCACCTCTTAAAAAGATGGCTAATCCCTTTCCCCTCTTTCCCTACCTCTTCTGATAAGCTAGTAGCCTTGATCATCATGCTCCAGTCATGTGAACCGTCCCATCACTTCTCTGTGATCACAAGGTCATAGTGTCGATAAACATGTATATTTTAAATGTTTTGCAGTCACAAGTTCTTTCAACAGCAGAATATTTTTTAAAATGATAATAAGTTATTTAATTTCTCATGGGTACATATCTGAAATTTGTTTACATATACTATAAGAAAAAGAATTAGAAGAAAGAGAATATTCTACTTCTCACTGAGGAAATATAATAAGTATGTTCATGGTTGTCTCTGTTATAGTAGCCACCGGTAAATGCAGTACTTCTACTAGCATGGAGAAAATTATAAGTAAGAAGTGCGTTTAAAATGTAAATCAATTTATTTAATTGAGTAATCTACAGTCTGAATGCATTAAACCAGCAAACTGTCTGAGAATTGGATTTGTAAATTGAGGTTAGCTCTGTAATAGTGACAAATAGTTTGACAAAGTAAGCAATTAAGTCTCTATTACTTAGAGGAAAGGAAGCTGTTCTGGAAATAATGGTCTGATTCATTTTAACTGCCACCCGTAATTTCCTCTTTTAAAAAAAATATTATTATTGTTATTTTTTCAGTATGTGCTATTGATGGAAGATAGGAAGAAATAAAAAATAAGTTATTGGTATACGTTGAATGTTGTGTATTAGGCGAATAACGGAGCTCAGGCTGTAACGCGGAAGGCCTTTCCCCATATGTTTGCTATTGGTTCACCTACTTTACTTGAACCTGTGTCGTAATCACGAGGAGCCGTGCTTCTTTGTTTTCATAACAAAGGGCACAACAACTCTGTATATGGCTTTTCAGAAGTGACAGGTCAGAAGTGGGAGATTCAATATGATTGGCCAGGAGCCCCGCGTGAGCTTCTGGAACAGTCTAGTAAAAAGATAAGAAATACTATATAGTTCTGTAGCTTTTACCAATAAACGCCATTTTGCTGCATATCGTATTGATACTGTATGTGGTATTTGGCCAGGACCGGGTTTTGGTTCTCTACGTGCAAGAATAATACTAAAAGGGTCGCCGGAGTTTGGTAACAGTTGAATTTCCTGGACAATTTCCTTATATATATATATTTCAGATTTCAGAAATATTATATTTTTCAATTGGCAAAGATCCAGAAATGAGTAGGCACTTTTACCTGTAAGCTGGCAGGTTTATAGCCTGGCTCACTCACCAGTAATACAGTGAAGGGAGGACATAAGGAATGCAATAGCTCATTTTTTTCTGATAGCAGACTTAGTTCTTTTCAAAGAGTAAGATACGATAAATTTTGAGCAAAACTATTATTTTAACAATACTTTGACCATGAGTGAGTATTTTCAAACCACAGAGATTATTTGTAAGTTTTCTATCTTACAATGTTAAAGAGGACATTAAAGATACCAATTAGAATCTATTCCATCTACTCTCTATAATTCTGTGTTAAGAAACATGCATTTGTGAATCCTGAATATGTTTTGACCATCTGCTTTTGTACAACTAAGCCTCTGTTGCTTGGGGGGAAAAGTGCCATCTATGCGTAACCTCTTTCTCTGCTGAATGTTACTTCCTAACATGTCGCTGTATTTAAATAGACTATTTCATTCTTCAGTATCCTTGTAATTATTGTGACCAGCTCTCCAATACTCTGTTTGAATTCTGATTTTATGCTCTGACCAGTCAGGGAGTTCCAAACTGGGTGGTCACATTCTTTCTTTCTGGATAGAGCGATCCTGAAAGAATAAATTAATGTTATTTGGAATGCAAAGTTGCCCAGGAATGTCAGGATCAAAGTCATGCTCAAAGTTAAATGAGTGTTTGAGGAAATGTTTTTTTTCCACCCACTGAATGGAGACAGACTTTCCCCAATTTTCCTATGAATACAAAAGTAGTACTTTTCCACTTGAAACAATCAAGCAAAGAAACAAACAACAAAGAATAAAGCATTAAAAAATAATTAAAATTCATATATAGCATCAACTTTCTACAGCCACAAGTGGGCATCAAATTCACAGTGTCATTGTAAACACAGTTTCTGAAGCTCTATTTATGCAAATCAAGCTATTTAAGTATTTACATTGCACCAAGAAAAAAACTTCAGGTTTAACTGTCTGTTTGTTTCTAAGGTGTTTTTTTGTTTGTTTTTTTGTTTTTGTATACTAAGTTTCTGACGTAGCCATCAAGTCTAGAAAATAAGACACCCAAGAAAGCATGATTTTTAATACGTATGTAATAAAATTTGTATGTAACACTGATAATTCCTTGAAAATATCAGAGACCCTTTATCTTTGAATGCGTATTTGTAAAATGCTCCATCAAAGCATAGCAGACAATCAAACCAACGATTTCAAGATCTGAAATGTGGTTGACAAGCCACAGTTAACTTGTCTTTTATTTCCCTTCATTCCAGATATGTTTACTTTGATCACTCTTCCATACTGCATGACCTCTAATCTCATATTTACAGACATAGATTGAAAAGCTGAGGAAGTTGATTAAAAAGTGAAGTACCAGAGCTAATAACCTGAGGTGTTAAAATTTTGGGGAAGTTCTTTTTTTTGTACTGTCTTCACTCATCAGTAGAAAGTATTTTGACTTTTTCTTTCTATCTCTTCTCTTCTCTGGATCTCTCACTGTCTGCATTTCTTCTGCTATGATTCATGACTGCGCCATTCCCCTGCCCTCTAACACCTTTGCTCTTTACTTCATCGTTATACACTCACAAATATTCACAAAGTCTACTTCGGAACTGATGTCAAAAGTTGTCAGGATATCCCTCATCGTGACCAGACAGCAAGCACTTTACTTTAAATAGAACTTCATATTGGAAAGACATAATCCAAACATCCTTTGACTGTAATTATGAGCCACCAGTGAGTAAGAAATCTTCAACTTTCACTCTATGGTGAAAGTATGGTATCTCTGTATCCATTTACTAGTGTATCAAAATGTGAAATGTCAAGCTCTTTTATCCCTCTCTGCTTATAACACTCATTAATCTTTATATGAAATCGTGCTTTAATTTATGAGATATCCTTTTTATTTTTTATCATCTTTATCATACGTCTCAATCTCCCTCTTGTTTTTCTTGTGGTGTATATCAAAAAGCATTCATGGTAGGAAAAATTTATTCTGGATCTTATACTTTCCACCATTTCACTTAGCAACTGTCTGCCTGAAAGTTAAGAATTTTCAAAAAAAAAAAAAAAAAAAAAAAAAAACCTCATCATCATAAACAAAAGCACCAGCTGTTTTTCTCCACTGTTCAACACCTATTCTCAATGCATCTGTATGTATATATGTATGTACTGCAGTAATGCCAAGTTGAAGATACTGGAAAAAATGAGAATACATGATGTGGAATAAGGAAGAATAAGAGAGGAATAAAATAACCACAAAAAATCAGATTAATTTGCTTTTGTTCATGGTATCAAACAAGTATTTTACTGTCAATTATTAGTGACATTCAGCCTTCTTTCAAGAACTGTGTATCTGCTGGCAAGAAGGATTAGTCTGAACATGCGGTGGGATGCATATACACTGCATTATTTCTTTGAAACAAAGTATTTCAGTATTTCACAGAGTTAAATTCAAACTTGCATCTTGAAAATGAATATAGTTCTGAAGTAGAAAGTTCTGCATATAATGGTGGAAACGCCACAGTGCAATTAAAGCCCTTCTCATACTAAGACGTTCTACTGAACTGAACATTCATCTTTTCAAAATAATGCAGCTGTCTTCTGTAAACTTCACTAAATTGTCATCATGAAATGAATGGTAAAATCTTTGCCACATTAATTATTCCAGTTACACAAAACCAGGTTTTCCTTTTCCCTTATATGTTCTGGCACCATCACAAAAAATTGTGTGTGATGAAATTGCATGTTGCTTGCATGACGGATAGAACATTAGAACATATATCAGATGTACTATGGGCTATGGCTCTCAAGGTGTTTCATTATGAATTAAGTGTTCACTCCAGCAATATACAGTTTACAGAGAAAAAATAATTCTTTTGGTTTTGAAGGCAAACAACAAAGAACACATATACAAACACTGTTTAAGAATCCTTTAAATTACTAGATACATTTTCTCTGTCTACATAGTTGGAGTTATTCTATGTGTAAGGAAATATATAAACAGAAAGACATTTTTTTACCTGCACACTTTCTGAATTGTATATAATATTCCATAAAATGCATAACATATTGACGTTTTAATCTGATTTTATAAGAACTAGTAATTTACAACACTTATTAGAGTCTAGATTTTCTGTAAGCCATACATTTCCGTGTATTACGTTATTAAATATTTTTAAATTGCACTGTTTTCAAGGTTTATGTTTTTCTTAAAGTAAAAATTAGGCTATAACACATATTCTTTATGTCGAATTCTTATTTACAAAAATAACATTTGGTTATAATTCACATAAACCTACTAAGTGAGCATATGAAAATTAAAATTCCAGGCAAAATAGGAAGAGTATTTTCTATTACTGATGGTACTAAGATATTAACTATATTATGCATTCATTAGTACTAGAACTCAGTAAGTTTGATCCTTCCTCAATTTTTTTGAAACATTAAAATCCTTCAGACAGATATTTGAACATTGTATTTTTTTTTTTTGTATTGCTGTTACTTGGATGAGTACATATTAACAAATATTTTAAAGTAAATGTTGTTATAGTTGACTCCATTTAACTTAATGTCAGAACCTCAACTGAATGTCAGCTTTTACATAAACACATATAGTTAACTTTTAATTTTCAATCTAATTTTTAGAAATCTGTTAGAGATATATGCTCCTAGGCAGAATACTTTTTTTTGCCAGGTTTCAGCCTGCAGCAGATTCTCATGGCAGATTCCTGAAAACAGAATTATCTAAGAGAAACGCTGACACAACCTTTGCTCCTGTATTGTAGTGTGAACTCACCACTGTAATAATTAAGCAATTAGGCATGACAGAGAGTGTGCGTTTCCTGAGATAATCACACCCCTGGGGTATTACAAGTCATGATCCAGAGATAAGTGTTTTTAATCCCCCCAGGGTCTGATTATCTTATGATAACCACACCCCCTGGAGGAGATTTATAAGTCACATAAAAATCTTTAGTGTGAAGTAAAAAGTGCTTGCGTTGCAGGAGTGGGAAAAAGTTGAGATATAGCCAATGCTTTGCACCTTTCACAAATTAATGAAGAACTGCAATGTACAGTACCAATCCATAGAGTTACCCATCAATCCAAAACATTTTACTGAGAAGTATGTCTAAGTAAATTACTATTGTCTTTCTCCAGCCTCTAATACAGCAAATACTGGTTCAAAACTTTTGAGACACTCTTAAAACTAAAAATGCAATCTATACTTGACTTCTTTACCTCCAGGTTATAACAAGAAAATTCTTCCCAAATGCTATGTCCAATTCTATCATTAAATCCTTGCACTGCACAAGATAGCAAATTAACTACCATCTCTGACTTACTCTGAAACTCATGTGGGATGCTCAGGAGCTCTACTGAACTGCAAAAAGAAATACAGTCATTCTCCTGAGTGTACTTCAAGCAGAAATGAATAATATAATTACTTGAAATCCTACAGTTGTTAGATCTTAAAATAGCTTCACCTATTAATCATCTAATCTTCTCTCTCTCAGAGTAGGATTGTAAAACAAAAAAATTGCTTATCCCTCTATAGTGAAGAGAGCAAAGGAAGAAAATTCTTGGTGTTGATGTATTTTCAGTTTTCTGCCCTGAAATGCCATCCAACATTCTCATACACTCATATTTTGCAAATTAAATTAAGACTTTGTGGAAATGACCTCTGCAAAGAATTGTAAGAGCAATCATTCTTATGCTGACTGAATGTACCTTTGGCTTACAATTGCTCTGCATATGATGCATAGATAGTGTTAGGCATTGATGTTTCTGTCTGCAAGGCCACTACATTCATTACACTACTTCTCAGCCAAATGTTGTATATGACTGTTCCACCAGCACATCAAGACAGTGCGAATGCTATGCCCTCAGAAAGAACTAACACAGTCATCCTTAAAAGAGGAGTATTTTTCATTTCCATTATTTGGCATTAAGGTGATGATGCTCAAAATAACGAAAGATATTAAAAAGTTCTAGGTGTGAGTCAAGTTCAGCTGAATCTTATTGTTTTGTCACTGCAATAAACACAAGACTCTTTCAAGAAGATTATTACAGCTGTAGTCATTTTTAGAGCTTGTTTCAATGAGTTCCACACTGGCACGGAAAAAACCTAAGAAAGATCATGTTAGACTTTCAAGATTATAATATATGATCTATAAAACTATATAAACTATAGTGTACTAGATTACATCTTTAAATAATTAATAGGAAATCTTAAAACCAACAATGATTACACGTTTTTTCTTCATGTACATATTGTGTAAATGTGAAAAAATATAGATAGCTAAGGAAGGGAATTAAGAATTATTATTCTCTTTTTTTTTTTTTTTTTTTTGTGTAGAGAATTAAAAAGTGAAGAAAACTGGGTATCTTCTTTTTTCCAAGTCATATTCCAAGTCCATTTCATATTTCAACTCAGCATTCTGCAGACCTTTGCTACCACTCTCCTGTGTTCTTTATTGTCAAAGCTCTGTGTTTACCCATTTTGAGCTAAACTGTAAGATACAAGAGGCAGGATAATGGATAGTTCCAAATGAAACTGAAAAATTTATAATAAAATCTGTAATAAAGTTTTTGTTTTGCTTTTAAATGACATTAAAAGCCCAGGAACTTTAATTACTAGGGAAATAAAAAAATATTTGTAGAACTTAGTTACAGACATAGTGTAATGTCTTGGGGATCTGAAGGCTTGTAGCTTTGCACTATTTCTGAGTAGCTACCTCATGTACTTTTTAACAGCTTCAGAGTCTGGACACCAGAATGGGAGACAACTACCTTTCCCAAAAGCATAGGAGAATTTCTAGTTACCATAGACCTCCACTGGGAAATAATTCAATCTCTACTTAGTAAATGATGTTATTCTTTTTTGAATGATTGATAACAGGATTTTTTTTGGTGATCATAGACAGGATTAGTTTTATTAGCTATGATATATTTTAAACTCTTTCATTAGATCACGTGTCATGCCATAATTTCCCTTCCATTGTCTCGTAAAGCACATTAATATCAATATATTGCTCATCAACATCACTGTTAAACAGAAGAGCAACAATTAACTCAGAGTGAGCACAAAATGAAACTCTTGATCAAATGTTATTGTAAGTATAGTATTAGATTTGAAGAGGCAATGTAAGCTGATGGAGTTGGTGATCACAGGCACTACTTTCTATAGCAAAACAGCCAAGCTTCAGCAGAAGGGAAGAGATTTGTTCCTTCTGAGAGGTAGTTAAATAGAAAGACCCAGTAGATTTTTGAAGTGATGAAAATAATGATAATGGAAAGCTTTTAGGAAATCATACAGAAATGTTTCATTTTCTTTGTGGAGTTTACAGGGTATACAAAAAACATCTTTTATCACCTTATCTATAAACAGAGCTGTGAAACATCCATAGTCCCCTTTCTTCTCATTTTATGTATGTGTTGCCATATGTTTCTTACAGTTCCCGGTGAAAATGGCATTTATTCTGTGAAGATCCATGTTCTTATTCTCTTTGTTCATTTACTTAGAGATTGCTAATCAGCCTTCAGATCTAAATTCAGATTATCTAAATGTTAATCCAACTCTAAAATACATTATTATTAAAACTTTTTCTATTTGTGCACTTAGCTGCAGCTTCCAGGTAGACCTTCAACATTTTCTAACACTGCTCATGCTCCTACCTTTTTCTTTTGTCTCCCCTCTGCAATGTAGTTGTGATTCCGACATATTTTAATAAGTTGTACAAAGGAAATTTTTTTTCTTGGTTTTATTGTCCTTTCAATCAAAATTTATTAAGCAACTTTGCACATAAGCTGACAAGAGGTATTTATTTATTTGGATATTATAGTGGGAAAATATAATTTATCTAAAGGCAAAAAGGAGAAAGATGTGGAACGTATGCTAGAAACACTGGACAAAAAAATAACAAAGATATTAACATTATGTTTCATTTGAGCTTTGGAAGCAGAATCAGAAGACCAATAGCTAAAGATGAATTTTAGAATACAGAAAAATTATTTATTTTAGAAGCATTTTTGCTTAAACTTCATTACAATATGCCAGTTATCTGAAACCAGAAGAAAATAACAACAGAGAAAGATGTGCCTAGAAATCTTTGTCATACCTTTGAATCAAGAGCTCTTCTCACCATGCTCAAGAAATGGGACAAACTGTCATTATTTTGAAAGCTTGACAGAATTACTTCTATATTTAATGAATACAGAATTTATTCAGTTCTACATCGCTTCTCAAACAGGAAATTGTTATTAAGTTCAAGTTCAGATCAAAAACCAATCTTACTTTGGGTTCACCACCACTCAAATTTTTATGCACTAGTGATGGACTTCATAAGTAGATGTCAGCCAAGCTTTATGCAACTTGCAATTAAGAAAAGTCAAGATGTTGGAAAATAGTATGCTGTTTAATCTTCCTTCTATAGGATGGATACAGCTTTTAAAAAGAGAGATTTTTTCAATTGATCAGAATAATTTTAACAATTTCAGTAAACAGCTGTTTTTAAAGCTACACTAAGTTTTAAGTCTACAGAGAAAAAAGTCAACATTTGTAGTGCTTTTCTGAAAAGGTTACCAAAATATCATTGTCTGCCATACCATCAAGTATATCAACTTATGCTTTGAAATTATCTAAACACATAAAGAACTGTCAAAACATATATTATTTGTTGTTTGCTGGCACTTGATTAAAAGCATACGTATTCCGCAAATTAAAAATCACAAATAAATATCACAAATAATCTATGGGAGTGCAGATCAACTTGGGTGGCTTTCTACAGAAAGAACTGCCAGCTGATTATATCTCATACAGTATTCACTTTACATTCGTGAAAATGGGCAGTACTGCAAAAATTGCCAAAGAAAATCTTCTAGCATTGTATTAAACACCTTGTAGATGTCTAAAGAGATGACCAGCATTTCAACTTTTTGTAAATTTCTGGCACTGCTGCCATCATTATTGTTTTCATTGTTGGCACAGGGACAAAAATCTGATTTAATACCATACCTAGAGAAACTTCAGTCAAACACAATAGCAGTAATTCTTGATTCTTCATTCTTTGATAGGATTGCCATTCTGGTTTTGGAACAATAGTAACTGATTGAAATTTTAAGGATGAGTTTGGTTTTATTTTTACATTCTCTTTCTAAACTGTCACAGCTGAATGGAGGTGTAAACTTTAGGCTTACACATCTATCCTCTAAGATACAGTATAATTTAACAATCCTCAACTTGTCTTCAAATGAGTCTTTTCCCTGCAAGAGGTGCTTGATTTTCTGGGCAATATAGCTCAGGGCTCCTTCAGTCTGGTTTCTTCCAGTACTGGATATAGGTCAAGTAACACCGCACTATGCTGCAGAAACATTGCTCTGTGGCCTTCCCTTCAGTGTGAAGAGATTTGCCTGTTCAGGAAGATTTATTCTGGTGCTCACATTCACTGTCATTAATGTTTGTTATGGTATGTCTACACTGAACAGCGTTGACACTAGAGCCAATATAGCTTCTTTATCAGAATAACACATCTTGTTCGTCTCCCTGAAGAAAGGTGTACCTGAGGCGTGCTCTATTTTGTGGCTGCAACTACCTAGCTCTACACTACAATGTGTAAATAGCCTCACTGAAGCTTATTAAATTCTGGACATCCCTTTAATTTGCTTAGTACACATTAGTAGGAATGCCCATTCCCAGAGTATCCAAGTGTCTTCTAAAGAAAAGCCTAAGATCTTCACCCCCATGTGTTGCTGATCTCTCCTATAGCAAAATCAGGAAGAAAATCTTGATCCTGCTGAAGTCTTCTGAACTTCCATAGACAGGAAATTCATCTCATGTACATGAGATATACCTGTATCTGATCAAATATGTGTGTTTAATATACTGCTGGTTATTTCAAAAGTGGTAACAAATACAAAGAAATTATATTTCATATAAAAATATGAGATATTATGTACTGTATAATGTACATAATTATTTAAAGGGCATTAATAGATTTCCAGGCAGACTTTGTTTTTATTTCTCCTTGGCAATTCTTTTGACCATTTTCTTATTTTTATTCTCTTTCCCTTTACTTTACTCTGTCCCTCTTCACATCACATCTTATCCACATAAGTACTTGCATTCCAAGCCATTGCTTTGCATTAAGCTCTGTCATATCATGTTGTTGCATTAAATCTTCTTGTTATATACAGAAAAAATCAATGCCTTTCCAGACCAGATTCTCATAAATCCACATCTAGTGCAAAATCTGTCAAAGATCAATATTTGCTTTCAGATTTCTCAGTAACTTCTTGTAAAATAGTGATCAGGAAAGGCATAGAAAGAATTAAAAAGACAATATGTACCTGTCATATCACACCAGGGTCTTTTAAACTCCTTTTCTTGGAGCTTTTCAGTTTACTTGCATCAATTTACGTCAAGCCTTTATTGGGCTGGCAGTATTATTGGATCTAAGATTGGGACAATGAAAGGGAAATTCAGAAGCAGCAGAACCAATCAGGCCTAATATACCAGGGGGAAACAAATGCAACAAGAAAAATAAAAAAAATGTTAGCTTTGTAACCCATGTCACTGCAATGCCTCATGTAGGTATGAAATGCAGACCTAAACATTAACTGTAATCTTCTAAACACAGTGCACAGTTAGGCTTTAAGTTTCATAGCACTTCCTTATTCAAGAATTATGAAGGAAAAAAGTGAGAGCAAGAGGGAAAGAGAGACATGTGCATCCAAAAAGAAGTATCACAGTGAAATGAACTAAATTCTTCCTCCAAATCCCAGTTCTCAGGGTGGTGGTTGAGGAAGAGATTTGAGCAATAATTATAGTCCAGTGTTATAGTTTACTTCCTGGGGTTCAGAAGACACCCAGAGTCATCTGACAAGGCAAGAAAAGACTAGTGGAAATATTAAAAGAGAGTGACAGTAACTTCTCTGTGATTATAGTAGAATAGACTAAAAAGTAGTTGTCTCAGTTGTGATAGGGATGACATGATTTTATTTGAGGCCAAACTTTCTAATGGTAAGACACTGGCAAGAGTTTGCCTGAGGAAACTTGTGTTTCAACAGAAACTCTAACAAAGGGAATAGCACACTGCTACCTTTCAAGACTGTCCTAAGCATAATTGATTCAGTATTTGACAGAGCGATGAACAAATTACTCCTCTCAGTCTCTTCATCCAGTCCTATTTTGTAGCACGAGCCATGAGGTTTACTTGACTGTGTTCCTTCCTCCTCTCTGTGCACCTTCAGGCAAAGTTTGTCATGTTTACTGTCGAGTTTCTTTTAGCTGTAGTGGGAGGTTGAGCTCAAATGAGCTTCCCAGTGCAAGCTAAGCATGATTAGACTTTTTGCAGATGAGCTGGTCTTTATTTTATCAGTTGAATTTGTGTACTAGATTTAGTAATTTGTAATTGTCTCTTTCCTTTATGAAGAATCACAGAATCATCAGAGAATCATAGAATGTCTTAGATTGGAAGGGACCTCAAAGATCAGCTAGATCACACTCCCAGGTCCAACCAACCTCACTTTGAACACCTCCAGAGATGGAGCACCCACAACTTCTCAGTGCAACCTGCTCAGTCACTTCACCACTCTCTCAGTGAAAAATCTCCCACTGACATCTAACTTAAATCTCCCCTCTTTCAGTTTAAATCAGTTCCCTTTTTTCTTTCACTATCTACCTATGAAAAACTTGTTTTCCCTCCTGTATTTAAACTCCCTTTAAGTACTGAAAAGCCACAATGAGGTCCTTCTGTGGCCTTCCCTTCTTGAGGATGAAATCCAACTCCCTCAGCCTGTCTTCATAGAATAGGGGCTCCAGCCCTCTGACTATCTTTGTGTACCTCCGCTGGACATGCTCCAAAAGCCCCAAGTCTTCCCTGTACTGAGACCCCCAGACCTGGACACAGTACTCCAGATGGGGCCTCAAGAGGGCAGAGTATAGAGGGAAGATCAATTTTCTCATTCTCCTGACCACCCCTCTTTTGAGGCAGTCCAGTATACTTTTGGCCTTCCAGGGTGCAAGTGCACAATGCTGGCTCATGTTAAGTTTTTCATCTCCCGGAACTCCCAAGGCCTTCTCAGTAGGGCTACTCTCAAGAAGTTCTACTCCCAGTCTGTACATACGTCTGGGATTGCCCTGACGTAAGTGCAACACGCTGCACTTGGCCTTGTTAAACCTCGTTAGGTTCACACTTGCCCATCTTTTGAGCTTGTTCAGGTCCCTCTGGATGGCATCCCTTCCTTCTACCATGTCAGTTGCTCCACTCAGATTGCTGTCTTCTGTAAACTTGCTGCAAGCTGGATCTCATCAACTATTTTATATTTTATCAACTATTTTTATCAACTATTTTTTATTTTATAACTACATTATCTTTGACAAAGATTTTAAAGAGTACCTGCCCCAAGACTGACCCCTAGGGAGCAGCGCTCATCACTGGCCTTCACTTGGACATAGAGCCATTGACATCAACTCTCTGCCTGCATCCTTCCAACCTCCTCCTTACCCATCAAATAGTCCACCCTTCAAATCCAATATCTCCCCAATTTAGAGATAAGGCTGTGTTGTGAGACCATGTCAGATGTCTTGCAGAAGTCCCAGATAGATGACATCGATGGACAAAGGAAGGTCAACTGATCAGGCCACTGATGCTGTCATTCTATCATAGAAGGCCACCACTGGATTGATGAGGCTCGATCTGCCCTTGGTGAAGTCATGCTGTCTCAGACTTCCTCCTCATCTCGGATGTGCCTTCGCTTGTCTTCCAGGAGGACCTCTGTGATCTTCCCAGGCAAAGAAGCTTTTGTCTTTTTATTCTGAATTTTTCCCCCCCTTTGTGCATGCCAATTTTATAATCTGTTAGAGAGTACTCTGTAACGCCTGCCATTGTGCTTTCCGTTTACCACATTCTCCCCTATTTGGTAATGAATTTAATAACTTTCCTTTGAATAAAGTTTAGCATTACCTCTGTCTTTTTTTTCTCTGTTATTGTAAATGCAATGTGGAAACAACAATTTTGAGCATGGAATTTCAGTGTTTATTCCTTTATTTGTATTCCACTTGTATCTATTCTATGATTTTACATCCATGGTCTTTGTTATTTTAAAGTAATTGAATCTCACTGTGATATGCCTTGTTTTTCTTTTTCAAGAACTTCTACATACCTTGCCTTAGAAAGAAAAGGTGAAAAGGAAGTGTGGATGTTCAAAATACAAGAGTAGTGCACCACTGATCTAGCAGTGTCTGATCTGCTCTGTCTCTTCAGATGTCTCTCCCTTTCCCTTTGTGAGGAGAAAGAAAGAAGAGAAAAAAATGAAAGAATTCAGCAAAATATATCCAATCTGATGAAAGGCATAAGTGAATCTGAGAACTTCCCCACTCCTGCATCACTCCCATCTCCATTGTTTGGAGTCTGCACTCAATAATGAAGACAATCCATAAGGACTATGTAAATACAAACCTGAAATTGAGATTATTTCTGGCTGAAATTGTTGCATTACCATTACCAGACAGCTCAGCAATATGCAATCTAGAGTTTCAGCTATGGTGATATGAGCCAAGAATGAAACGTTATCCTTCACTCTGGCTTATATTGGTTTGATCTAGCCCTGTAATTTTGTTTTAATACAGTTTTTATTATAAAATAAGAAAAGAAAAAGCAGAAAGTCGTGATAAACTAAGTCACTGAATATACTCATTCCTAAAACTAAAGAAAAGACAGGTTAGAAGATTTGAAATTACTTACATGAGCATAGAGGGAAAAGGCAACATAGAAATATCTAGCCGTGTGTTTTGTGTTTCAAGATGATCAAAAATAACTCTTCCATTCTCTGATTTCAAACGTCTTTGGCTTCAGCTTAAATGTCTGGCTAACACTAAAAGATTCTCTGGAGGTGATTATCTTAAACAACATATCAGAGAAAAAGGTTGTAAAATGTAGTTCTACAAGTTTGTGTTGTTAAATTGCATGTAGTACTTGTGAGATTTTTACTCCCATTTGCTTTTCACTAACACCAGAGTTGTGAAGCCATTGTCCTTGAGTGAATTAAATAGAGAACTTCTTCCTATTCATTAACGGAATACTCTGCTGTATACTGCAATCTGTGCATTGCCACCTTATTCATATTAGAACATCTCTTTCATTTAACTGTCTATTTTGGTTGCAGAGACAAATATTATTATAATGCTCACATTAACGCACATTAAGCAATAGCCTGGGAGGTCTTATATCTCGACCTTTACTTCATTTTCATGTCAATCCTTCATAAATCCTTCACTTCTGTATTCACCTATGATTCCCTGAGATTATTTTTTTTTTACCTTATCATCTGAGTGCATAGTTTTTTTCTAGTCACAAAATAATTCCTGCCTAGAAAATTTAATGTAGTGTAAAAACCTGTCTGTCATAATACAGACACCTCAGAAGAAAATTAAAAGTTCCTTTATAGTTCTGTGAGGGTGAGAAACCACTGTACGTATGTCTACTGAAATTTCCTCTGAGTCTAAATGTTCAGTCTTTACACGTATTACCCAGGTCCCTTTTATACACAAGTATATATAAAAAAATGGTAAAATAGTAACTTCCTGTTATACACATGTATATGGGCTCCAGTTCTTACCTGTGCTTACAAACATGGTAGACATTTCTTATATTTCCCTGGTTCTTCATTTCATACCTCCCTGAAAAACAGGAACAGCTCAGCTTTCCTTGTTGTATTTACCTTCCATCAGCCCTCTTCAGGTGCTCACAAAGAGGAGCACGTAGGATTTACAACAGCTCTCAGTTCATATAATATCTACCCACAGAATGAGAATTCCTCTGTAGGAATTGTAGCTGGCTTGCAATGGTTTTGCAGAAAACAGTCAGCAAAGCACAGAATGTAACCTACTGTAGGACCAATTCATTTAAACTGGAAATTCACAGTTCTGCCAGGTAAAACCAAAATAAAACTGAATAAACAGTAAGTTTCCTGATCATGTAATTCCTGAAGAGTTTCATGCAGCTTTTCTTAGAAACTGCAGCTTCTGTCTGAATGTTGGGAAATAATAACTAGCATAACTATTTTAAAAAAAATTTTTTAAATGAAAGGGGTGGAAGCAGATATCTAGTGTGTCAAGATGATGAGTGGAAGTATGATAAGATTTTTTTGAAAGTAGACAGAAAGAATGACAAAATGAAATCAAGTTTAAGAAAAGGAAACAGCAGGATAAACAAAACAGAGAGGAGAAAAAAAGAAATGTGTTGAAAGATCTTACCAATGAGCTTTATTTGTTATGACTGCTTAAAAAAAATGGATTCCAAAAGTGGAAAAAATGGCCAAAATGTGACGAAAAAGACAAGGAAAGACTATTTTATTAATTGTATTTTGGCAGTATAGCTTGAAAAACAAAAGATGGGAAAACCTGAAGATAAGTCATTAACATGATAGGACAGCAAGGGAGGAGACTTGTTAACAGAACAGGTTGTCATAACCAACAGATTGACATTCTGAACTTCTGAGTAGGGCAGGCAGGGAAATGACCCTAATACTGTGCATCAAGGATATGCTTCCTTTTTGTGAAAATTCCCCAGATACATACAGTTCTGACTTCTCCTGTTGATGAAGTTATAGAAATTGATTATTTAACAGTATTAGAAGAGGAAAATCTTATAAAAGAAGATTACAAAGAATATATTTGGAAGAAAGAATCTACATTCTAATTAAATTATAGCTTGTCTTATTTGGGTTTTCTGTTCTTTTAAAAGCCTAGTCTTTTCTGTACCTGGGAGTAGGTAAAAAAAATATTCCCTCTCTATACATTTAATTAGAAGAAATATCAGGTGAGTGAAAAAATCATAGAAGCTTGAATATGGGAACTTCTAACCCAGAAGAAATAGTCCAAGATGAGTTTGGAGCTGCACTTTTTCCCAAATCTCTGTACATCACAGCTATCTCAGCTGAATTATGCAGATGAATACTGAATTGAGTATAAATTGATATATGTTCCCACAGGTCTAGGGAAAAAATGGCTTCAAAGAAATGTAAATATATATTATGTAAGTCTGAAACTATAAATGTACTTAGAAATAGGATGCTGAATTTTATTTGGGAAAACTGCTTACTCAGCTGCCTTCAGAGAGAGCCTACTGAAACAGATTATGCACAGAATAACTCTGGAGCCTCACCTGTTCTCCACAACCTCCCTGCAAAACTGCTCTCCATCACGCTCTGGAAGGCATGTGGTTCAGAAATTCATTATATTGCAAATGTTCACAAGCACTTTTCAGACCTTCAAGGTTCCTACCACTTCAAGCTGCAGAAACTCTTAAGACCTCTTCACTGCACTTGTGTACTTTACTACTTTGGGGCAAGATGTCACTTTCTTTAAGACGGTACTCTGCATTCTTCAGGAAGCCTCAGAAAGTGGTTATGAGCCCACAGTGAATATGATCTTTTTTTTTGTCCTACTCAAATTGCAACATTTTTGCATAATTTTAAAGTATCACAAAAGCATTTTATTCTGTCTGTTTTACTGTGGAGTTTAAGTTTCCAAAATACTTACATTTACATACAAAGATTAGAATGCATTTGACTTTTTTTCCTCTCACTTCTCTCTTTATTTTTCAAGACTATGGGAAGGAGGTAGCATTGTTTGTGTTGTAAGCCATTTTATCTTGCAAGGTGTTAATGTAAAATAATTAAATTGTTCTTTAACGCCTGATTTTCCTAGGAACAAGCTGTGAAAATTAGGGAGGTAACACTGACAAATGCAAGCTGAATTTCTAAAATCTTCAAAATCAACATTTTTCTACCACAATAAAAAATAAAGAGGTTTTTTTTTCAATTGCATAACTTAGTGTGCTTTCAAAGATGTGTATTTTGCTTGGAATAACATTCATTAAAATAAGGCATGTTTTAAAATGTTTTAAGTTCTGTTTCTTCTTAACAGAATAAAATGGGAAATTGAAAGGTGGACCTGTACTTACTGGGAAACAGTTATTGGAAGAGAGTGAAGTACAAATACACATTCTTTTCCATATTCAAACTGGAGAACTCAGTTCCTGAAACGGAAGCTGAGAATCCCGATATAATTTTCATCAGGGAATCATTCTCAGTGAAAATTGTTGCCGTTTTTCCATATACTCAAATTATCAAGACAGACAATTTTTCACTTGCTGGAGTTTTAATCTAAATCTGGATCTATAACCAAGTACTTATGTCTTCTTAAATCCTCTTAATTGATAAAATGTACTAGGAAAAAAAAAAGTGTCCATGAAGTAATCATGTAGATTAACAGACGTGTTAGTTTGCGATTAAAAAGTAATTTTTCATAGTTTAAACACTGACCCACTGGATTTTGTTATCTTTTGGAAGGACAGAAGAAGAAGATGAATGGAGCCATTAAGTTCAAAGTTATTAGGGAAAGATCTCCGCATCCATAAAGTCTGCACAACATGAAGTGAAAAAAGGTTGTACACTGGGTGGTGTGTTTCAGAAAATACTATTTTAAGAGTACTGTAAATATCTCTGAGGCAATACAGCTGTGTCATTTAGATAGATTAGTTGAGCCATTTAACCATTGTTTAGAGACTTAGAAAGTTGCTTTAAATCTGTTTTGGCCAATGTTTCCAATTAAAACTGTATGATTTGTGCCAGGGGAGCAGTTAAGCTGGTTGTACTGTGTTATTACGGTGAAGTACAGCAAGTACTGCTCTATGAAGATTTATGTGTGTCACACATCCTACTCCCAAAACACAAGGTGTAAAACTCTGAGAATCAAAACTCTTCATAGAATCATAGAATATTCCCAGTTGGAAGAAAACCGTAAGGATCAAGCCTAAAACCACTGTGAAGCTACTGAAACAAAAGTAAACCTACACAAAATTACTACAAAAAAAAAAAAAAAGACTTCTAGAGCTATGTCAGTGGACACCAGTCACTTGTCAGGGCCCTGAACACATCCCTCCTGGGGACTCAGCAGCTTAGTGGGTGGGCCATAGTGCGCCTCCACAGCTGCTGGTGAGAGAACTGAGAAGGAGGTGTTGTGATAGTCTCACAAAGCACAGCAGCTGTCCTCTCCCACCCTGGAAGCTGCTTTAAACTTGAGACTCTTGCCTGAGATGTATTGTAGACCCAAGTCCCTGTGGTGCCTGGACAGCTGCAGTTTTCCAAAGTCCTATAATGTACATAGCTTACTCAGGGAAATGCTAGTACCAATAACCAAATTGTGTGACCTTAAAATGTACCTTCTTTATGTGAAATAAGTGTACATGTAATTACTGGGCTTTTCTCTGTTTCAAAGTTAACCCAAGTTCTGGTGGGCAATGCGCAAGTTCAGATAACTTAGATGGGAAAAAGAGATTGGTAAAGATTACACACTACTGATCCTCCAGACTAAATCAAGGTCTTGATTAAAATGATCCCAAGGATCATTTTACTGCATTTTATCCACTACTGGGATATTCTGATGCAGTAAAATTTCATCTGTTAAAATGCTTACTGCTTTGTGTAATATTTCTCATTAAATTTATCCACTGTGACAAGAATTGCTTTAATTTTCTTTTAATTATCTTTTTCTTCTTTTTTTGCATTGAAAATGTATGTATCTTAGACACGTAGCTATGCATGTCAACATACCGCCAATTTAAAAGTGAAACGTAGAAAAAAATGCATCTAGAACAGACACATGTAATATAGGATTGAGTTTATTTTTCTTCCTTCTTCCACTGAAGCATGAGATATTTCAAGACAACATTGTTATATTCTACTTATTAAACTGAAGTTTGAGATCTTATTATATTTATAAACTTCAGAATTAAACATCAACCTATGTAAGACATCAGAAGAATCCTAGATGTCTGTGAAAAGTGAGAATGTGCCTTAAGAGGTTGTGCCAGGAGTCCAAAAATTCAGTTCTGTGTACCATAGCAATGTCCCAGCTCCACAAGCAGTGTAAGATCATGCATCTTCTTTTCAGAATAAAGGAAAGTAAAGCATATGGAATGTGTGAGAGCCATGAATGTCATCAAGTCACAGATACACCTAACAGAGGCACGAGGTCCTAAGGGTGTATTGCAATATTAAGTTTTTTAAAATGCTGTAAGATTATAATTAAACATACATATATATATAATTTAACTTTTATACTGAAATATTACTGATTGCAGCAGAGAAATTAATTTCCTTGCATTTTTCCTGTTCTTGAAAATTGTTAATTGTTTTATTTGTCATCAAATTAAAACATGAACTATGAATTCTATGTTAAAACTGTTTACTAACATTGGAAAGGGATGTGTAAAGAAGTGAATCATTGTAAATATACATAGGAAAAGAAACATTAAATTTAATAATCCAGGGAAAGAAACTGAGGCTTTGTATTTTCAGCTCAGTGACTGTTATAGTAGAGTCCAACTGCCTCGAGGTGATACATGTTAGACAGCTCAGTTATCTGCTCAAATTGTTCTTCTGTTATGCTTAGAAGCTTGTTCTTGTAGCTGCCAGTGTGCTGTTCAGAAACCTAATGTTCATTCTGCTTGCATACATATCTTTAGAATATAAACAGGAATGTATAGATTGTAAATGAAATATTTCATATCAATGAAGGACTAAAAATTAACTACCTCATCCCAGAAGGCTTAAGACAGTACAACTATCAGTAAGATGGCGAGAATCAGAATTTTGATCTGGAAATAATCTCTTCTATCTGAAGAAATCAAGTACATGCTTTCTGATTAAAAAAAAAAAAATAGAAAAAGAGAAAAAAAACTGATCATTGTGCTCTTGTTACAATTATACATAATCTGTAACTGATATAAGGCTAAGATGCTTTCATTTTTCTCCTAGTCATGCTAAAATAAGGTCTGTCCCATTTAGTAATAAATCAGTACAAACGTGAGTAAGACTTTCAAAGCTTTCTGCCATTACAGAAGATGACTGAGATCATGAAAATTTCATCCACATTCCTCTCTCCATAATTTGGCTTGCCAGTGTGACTCCCATCTACAGGAAGGGTCATGAGGAGGATCTGGGGAACTACAGACCTGTCAGCCTGACCTCAATGCCAGGTAAGGTTATGCAGCCGATCATCTTGAGGGAGATCACACTGCATCTGCAGGACAACCAAGGGATCAGGCCTAGCCAGCATGAGTTCATGAAAGGCAGATCCTGCTTGACCAATATGATCTCCTTTTATGATCTAGTGACCCTCCTGGGGGATAAGGGAAAGGCTGTTGATGTGGTCTACCTAGACTTCAGCAAAGTCTTTGACACTGTCTCCCACAGTATTCTCCTGGAGAAGCTGGCAGCCCGTGGCTTGGACAGGTACACTCTTTGCTGTGTAAAGAACTGGCTGGAGGGCCAGGCCCAGAGGGTGGTGGTGAATGGAGTTAAATCCAACTGGCATCCGGTCATGAGTGGTGTTCCACAGGGGTCAGTATTGGGGCCTGTCCTCTTCAATATCTTTGCTGATGACCGGAATGAGGGCACTGAGTGCACCCTCAGTAAGTTTGCAGACGACACCAAGTTGGCAGGAAGTGTCAATCTGCCTGGGGGTAGCAAGGCCTTACAGAGGGATCTGGACAGGCTGGGTTGCTGGGCTGAGCCAGTGGGATGAGGTTCAACAAGACCAAGTACTGGGCCCTGCACTTTGGCCACAACAGCCCCATGCAACGCTGCAGACATGGGGCAGAGTGGCTGGAAGACTGTGTAGGGGAAATGGACCTGGGGGTATTGGTTGATGCTTGGCTGAACATGAGCCAGGAGAGTGCTCAGGTGGCCACGAAGGCCAATGGCATCCTGGCTCGTATCAGAAACAGTGTAGCCAGCAGGAGCAGGAAAGTAATAGTCTCTCTGTACTCAGAAATGGTGACGCCATACTTTGAGTACTGCTTTCAGTTTTGGGCAAGAAAGACAAGGCCCTGGAGCATGTCCAGAGAAAAGCAATGTAGCTGGTGAGGGGTCTGGAGCACAGGCCTTATGAGGAGCTGCTGAGGGAGCTGGGATTGTTCAGTCTGGAGAAGAGAAGGCTCAAGGATGACATTATTGCTCTCTATAACTACCTGAAGGGAGTTTGTAGTGAGCTGGGGAGTTGGCCTCTTCTCTTGTGTAACTAGAGATAGGACAAGGGGGAATGGCCTCAAGTTGCACCAGGGGAGATTCAGGCTGGATGTTAGGAAGTAATTCTTCTCCGAGAAAGTGGTCAAGCAATGGAATGGGCTGCCCAGGGAGACGGTGGAGTCGCCAACCCTGGAGGTGTTCAAGGAATTTTTAGACGTTGTGTTGAAGAACATGTTTTAGTGGGAAGTATTGGTGATCTTGTAGGTCTTTCCCAACCTTCGTTATTCTATGATTCTATGATTAGCCTGTTACAGGAAGTTTATATCATAAAAGTGTAACATTAGTCAAGCTGAAATTTAATTGCAAGAAATGCAGCCTTTGACAGTCATAGAAATAGCAAAAACAAGACCAACATCTTTACTGTTTATTGGGTGACCTTGAATACGGCTCATAATATGGTAACTGTCCCATTTATAGTGTGGTTAAAATAAAACCACAAACACAGATTTGGTTTTGACCACTGAATGAAAAGAAGAATAGACTTGGTAAAAATGTTAAAAAGTGAAATGTTGCTTAACAGTCAAGTTTATAACATAAAGCCATCTAATACTAAAGTGCTCTTCAGAGTTTTCTCTCAGAAATCCAAATGAATTTCTGGATTGTGTTTCAGAGTGAAGTTAACTAAATGTCATTTGTTTTGGATTTGAACCTTATTAGGTAGTAAAACAGACCTTTCTGTTTAGGCTTGAATAAGAGATGCTTCATAGTCACTCTGCTAAAGATCAAACCCAAAAGTAGACTAATCAATCATCATTCTTGCCTTGTAGCTGCTGCAGGTGGGAGTAAAAGGAATTGCAGCTCTGTGAAAACCAGGTTCTCCTTGAAGAAGGCAAAGTAGAAAGGAGCTAGCTTGGAGTCTTTTAAACATAGAAGTTATCTAAAGTGGGCTACTGACAGAAACCTCACCTTAGAATGATTATTCAAGGTCATATCAAAGCCATTTGGAAGAACTGTGTGCTTCGGAGGTAAAATAGACTCAAAACTATGGAAATATGGAAGACTTTTTGTAAGGGCATGTAGCAACAGGACAAGGGGAAATGGCTTTAACCTGGAAGAGGGTAGATGTAGATGAGATATTAAGAAGAAATTCTTTACTGTGAGGGTGGTGAGACACAGGAACAGGTTGCTCAGAGAGGCTGTGGATAGCCCCTCCCTGGAAGCGTTCACGGCCAGGCTGGATGGGGCTTTGAGCAACCTGGTTTAGAGGGAGGTATCTCTGGCTATGGGGGGGGATTGGAACTAGATGACATTAAAGGTCCCTTTCAACACAAACCATTCTATGATTCTATGACTACAGCATGTTGAAACAACATTTCATATCATCTCTGAAAGCTATTGCATCCTGATAAAAGAATGACATTGAGACTAATCACATTGTTTCACTGTGGCTAGCTGAAACATTTGCTGTGCTGAATAGTTTCGGTGAGCAGAGCCAGGAGTAGCCAAGCATACAATCATAAGAAAAAATCAGAAAGATAGAATAGCTTACAAATGAGCCAAAACTAAATTTGAATCCACTTAATTACTGATATAAAAATTATTAGTTTTTAGAACTGCATGTTTGCATCTGATTAAGATACAAAATCTGTAATTCAAGAGAAACTCCACCATAAACAATACACAGATCTACTAAAATGTGCCAGATCACTTAGAAAATAAATTCAATGGAGATAGAAATACTGTTGATGAGCCAGTGGAAAATAAGAAGCATACTAGAAATAGAGGTATGTGGCAAATATTTTTGCAAAAATTTTCTTATCCAGTTACAGAAAGGCAACATTAAAATCACCACATCCATGTCTTTCTCTCTCCTCTAACATGATCATCACAAATCCTCTATCTCCGACTTAGGCCTGTAACTAGTGGTGTTCCCCAGGCTTCAGTGCTGGGTCTGATCTTGTTCAACATCTGAATCAATGACCTGATTGAAGGGATAGAGTGCACCCTCAGCAAGTTTGCTGATGACACAAAGATGGGAGGAGTGGCTGATACACCAGAAGGATGTGCTGCCATTCAAGAAGACCTAGACTGGCTGGAGAGTTGGGTAGGTTGGAAGTGATGAGGTTCAACAAGGGCAAGTGTAGCATCTTGTACCTGGGGAGGGATAACCACATGCATCAGTACAGCTTAGGGGGTGATCTACTGGAGAGGAACTTTGTGGAGAAGGATGTGGGAGTCCTGATGGACAACAGGTTGACCATGAGCCAGCAGGGCGCCCTTGTAGCCAAGAAGGCCAATAGTATCCTGGGGTGCATTAAAAAGAGTGTGGCCAGCAGGTCAAGGGAGGTGATCCTCTCCCTGTACTGTGCACTGGTGAGCCCGCATTTGGAGTACTGTGTCCAATTCTGGGCTTCCCAGTTAAAAAAATATGGGGATTCCTTGCAAGAGTTCAGCAGAACGGCACAAAGATTATTAGTTGTCTGGAGCAACTCCTCTACAAGGAAAGGCTGTGAGACCTGGGACTCTTCAGTCTGGAGAAGGAAAGGCTGACAGGTGATCTCATAACTGCTAATAAATACTTTAAGTGAGGGAGTCAAGTCAGTGTGGGTGGACTCTTTTTAGTGGTGTATAGAACAAGGGGCAACAGGCAGAAATGTGAACACAGGAAGTTCCATAAAAATGTAAGGAAGAAATTCTTTACTGTGAGAGTGACAGAGCAGTGGAACAGGCTGCCCAGAGAGGTTGTGGAGTCTCCTTCTCCAGCGATATTCAAGACCCATCTGGATGTTTTCCTGTGTGACCTGCTCTAGAAAACCTGTTTTAGCAGAGGGATTGGACTTGATGATCCCTCGAGGTCCCTTCCAACCCCTACAGTTTTGTGACTCTCTGAAAGATTTATTTTAACTTTTCAACCAGAAAATTTGAAAGGGAAGATGAAGACTTATTGTCTTGCTCCAATTTATAGGACGGAGAAGGGGTTCTTTTAATATATGTATACCCGATGGCAAGATTAAGACACAATGGGTCAAATGTTAGCCCGAACAGTTTATTACAAATCCTAGCTGCTTAGGCAGATGGGGAAAGGAGGGCGGGCAATAGAAAATGGGTAGGAAATAAAAGCAAGGAGTCCTTGTAGAAACAAGAGAGAGATAGTCACCACCATGGGTCCAGAGTTGTTCGTAGTGCCTCTGCTGACTTCAGGAACTCGTCCAATCACCACAGGGGATGGGAGAAAGCCAGGAAGCTTCACAGCAAGCAGGCCCTGGGGGGTTCTTTCCTAAGAGGCTTCTTTCTCTTGGGGAATTCCTCCATCAAAGGTTTCTTTTCTCTGGGAGTTCTTCTCCCCCAGAGGTTTCATTTCTTTGGGAGTTTTTTTCCTCCAAAGTTCTTAGTTTAGTGGGTACCTTTTATCCTCCATTTCACAGTCTTTTTTTTCTTCTTCTTTTCTTTCTGTTAGTGTGACACACCTGGCCCAACAGGTAAGTCAGCAGGGAGCGGTGCCTTCATTGTCATGCACAAGCATTATCACCTTTTGCAGTGGTCAGCTCCTTCAAGCTGCACCCCAAAAAAAGTCTGCTTGTCCCCCTTCTGCTTATCTTTACAGTCATAAGCAGAAGTACCCTGGCACGGTGACACCCACCGCTCACCCCCTTAGATAATTTGCATCTGTCAGAGTCTTATTACCAAAAAGTCCTCATGCAGCAAGCTTTGAGGCAAAAGAAAAAAACAGTTCTTGTCTTCCACACTTATGTCTTAGATCACTTGTGACTACTGTTAGTAACCTCCATTATATTGTGACCTCTCTATTCTTGTATGTTCCTTCTGTACCTGTAAGTGATACAGAGAAATATTCATTTTCCCACACACTGAATCTATAACAACAAAAAAACAACAAAAACAATACAAACTAATAAAAAATCATAAAATCTAAAGACATTTTCAAGTTTTGGGGGAAAAATATTTAGTTTTTTTAGTCATATCTTATTATACATTTTTAACAGTCTCATCATTTTGAAGGTATCGGTAGCATTTCTATCTTGGATAGTCCTTGATTGCACCTTGAAGAAGTCTATTCTCTGCCTTCATCTGACTTCCCTTTTGAACTCAGCCACAAATATAAAATATTTATTCTAACTGCAGTTTTCTACTGCTACTATCCCTGAAAAGGTAAGAATTAATTGGATCTGTTATAAATGACACTGCAGATATATAATTTGTCACTGCAGAAAGAGAATTGTCCTAGGGTTCATCCCAGGTGAATATGATATATTCATCATTACATTTGAGAACACTAAATAATCTCATTCTTCTGCATTTCTAAGTAATTGCAAGCATGTCAAAAAATAGAAATTATCCAGATGGGTAAAGATTCTTAGTAAAATATGTTTTGTGAAGAATTAATTTTCACAAAGAACAACCAATAAATTGAACAAAACCAAACAAAGAAACAAAACACAAAACAAATTAAGCAAGGAGATAAAGGAAATAAAAAGTTATTTTTTCTTGGTATAGAGAAGACCAAATAAATAACATATATTTTATGACTACTGCCACTGTTCATGAGAAAATGTGACGCCAAGCTGTACTTTTACTTTTAGGAATCAGATTGCTAACAACACAATGAATTGAGTATTTACATTTGTGGGCAGAATATGAAAGAAAGTATTCGTTCATATCCTGGCACAGAATGACTTTCACTGCATACTTCCTCTTTCAAAGGCTGTTGCCAATTAGTCGTCTATGCTAATGAAGTTCAACATGCTTTGTACATTTATGAGATATATAGTGAAAATTTGCTTGTTACTCTGTATCTTTTGCTTGTCAAAGATCATGGTCGTTTTCTGCCTTGAACTCTCAAAATAAGAAAAGTTAAATATTAGGAAGCATACAATCATGGAATCACCAAGATGGGAAAAGACCTCCAAGATCATCTACTCCAACCATAACAGCTAATGTTTCTTTCCTCACATGTTCTAAACTCACAGTATGTTTGTCAAAGCTTTGCAAGTATTTTATTTGCTTTTTATAGATTCTTGGTTCCTTTCGTTTTCCTCAGTTTTTGTTAGTTTTTACTCATCCAGGAAGTAGAAGGACCTAGACAGAGCATACTAGATAGTTCTGTACAAAATATATATTTATCTGTTGGAGCTCCCATTTCTCTACTTGTTATTACTTTATCCTTTCTAGAGATTGAGTACAAAATATGTTGCAATGAGAAACAAAAAGGAATGAGCTAATGAAAGAATGAGTTTATCTTCAGATGGAATACAAATGACCTATACACTGACGAGAATGCCAGTACAAAAAAAATCTCATTCCTTACCAAAACCAGGCAAGTATTTCTTTTACCCATATCAGTAAGAAATTAATTCCAGAATTGGAAATATAACAGATCAGTCAAAGATTTAGAGAGGAAAGAGGGAGTTCATAGTTCCAGGAATGCCTAGTTTTCTCTCTTCCAGAAGAAGGGCTAACTCTGGGCAAGATGGATTTTATCTGAATAATATGGTTAGTAAGATTTAAGCAGATCTTTCATTTTTGACCCTCTACATCTCTGTATGTGTTGATTAGAAAGTAATTTTCTTTGAATTATACTGAAATTTGAGTCACTGCACTCATTTTCCAGTTCTCAAAAAGAGAATAAATCTTGAGTGATATTGCTAAAATGAACTTCAAAGTAAGACAGTTGGCAATACGACAGGAGCCTGCACGATATACCTATCATAAGATCATCTTTGGAGTAAGCAGCACCCTCTAAGTTACCATTATCACTTAGCATCCACAGCAGACTGCAGTGTTTTAAAAATAGAAGATTCTTTGCTTGGGTGCTACATTTTAGAGAAATAAATGATAGTTAAAGATTTCTGCACTTTGTTTATGAATGAATAGCATAGTAGCAACAATGCAGATCAAAAAGAAGCCAAAACATAATCTATCATTTGACATCTTGGAGATTGTATTATTGTTTTAAAGGCTATTTATAGATTGATGGATATATTAAAATGCTATTTTTGTGAGATCCTAATCTATATGAAAGAGCATATCTACTTTTTAGTTTTAATTAGAATCATAGAATTCTTAGAGTTGGAAGTGTCCTTTAAATGTCATCTAGTCCAGTGCCCCTGCAATGATCAGGGACATCCACAAGTAAATCAAGTTGCTCAGAGCCTCGCCCAGCCTGGCCTTGAAAATCTTCTTGATGAACTGGGCATCCATCACATCTCTGGGCAATCTGTTCCAGTGCCTCAGCACTCTCACTGTAAAAGACTTTTTCCTTATATCTAACCTAAATCTACCCTCTTTAAGGTTGAAACCATTTCTCCTTCTCCTAACACAACGTGTCCTGCTAAAAAATCTGTCTCCTTCTTTCTTATAGACCCTCTTTTAGATACTTAAAGGCTTTTATCAGGTCTTCCCAGAGCCTTCTCTTTTCCAGGCTGAACAGCCCCAACTCTCTCAGCCTGTCCTTGTAGGAGAGCCGTTTCATGTCTTGGATCATTTTTATTACCCTCCTCTGTATGTGCTCCAACAGGTCATGTCAATTCTGTACTGAGAACTCTACGTCTGGATGCAGTACTCCAAGTGAGGCCTCACCAGCGCAGAGTAGAGGGGCAGGATCACCTCCCTCACCCTGCTAGCCATCCTTCTTTTGATGCGGCCTAGGATATGATTGGCTTTCTGGGCTACGGGGGCACAAAGTGTCTCATGTCCACTTTGCCATCCACCAGTACCCCCATGTCCTTTTCAGCAGTGCTGTGCTCAATGTTTCATCCCCCAGCTTGTATTGTTAATGAATATTACCTCAACCCAGACCTTGTACTCGGATTTGTTGAACCTCATGATGTTTTTTCTGGGCCCACTGCTCAAGCCTACCTAGCTTCCTGTCCCTCTGTTATGTCGACTGCATCCCACAGCTTGGTGTTATCAGCAAACTTGCTGAGGGTGCCCTAGACACCACTGTTGATGTCACTGATAAAGATATTAAAGAGTATCGATCCAAGCACTAACCTGTGGGGGACACCACTTGCCACTGATCTGCATTCAGACATTGAGCCACTGACAGGTCCTGTGGGAAACCTGTTCCAGTGTCTCAACCCCCCCGAGCGAAAAATATCTTCCTAACATCTAACCTAAATCTCCTCTCTTTTAAAAAATTTCCCCTTGTTATATTACTATCAGACCACATAAAAAAATGGTATCCCTCCTGTTTACAGGTAAGTAAGCTTAAGTACTGGAAAGATGCAATGAAGTATCTCCAGAGCCTTCACTTTTCCAAACTGAACAAGCCTGGCTCCATCAGCCTTTCCTCACAGGAGAGGTGCACCAGGCCTTTGATTATCTTTGTGTCTCTACACTGGACCTGCTTCAGTATCTCCACATTTTTCTTGTGTTGCGGGCCCTAGGCCTGGATACAGTACTCTAAATGAGGTCTCACAAGGGCAGAGTAGAGGGAGACAATCACCTCCCTCTCTCTATTGGCCATCCCTCTTTTCATGCAGCCCAGGATGCAGTTGGCCTTCCAGGGTGCAAGCACACACTGCTGATTCAAGTTAAGTTTTGCATCTATCAGAATCTCCAAGACCTTCTCAGTGCAATTGCTCTCTAGGATTTCTTATGCCACTCTATATACATAGCTGGAATTGCCCTGACCCAAGTGCAACACCTTGCACTTGGCCTCACTGAATCCCATTAGGTTCACATAAACCCACTTCTCAAGGCTGTCCAGATCCCTTTGGAAGACACTCCTTTCTATTAGCTGCATCACTCAGTAAAGTGTCATGAGCAAACTTGCTTATGGCGCACTTGATATTACTACCTATGTCATTGATCCCCATTTCCATTGCCTGTACATTTCCTTCTCATCCCTCAATTTAACCAGCAAGTCCTTGTTCAGCCATGCTGTTTTTATGCCTTCTCTACTTGATTTCTTATACTGAAGGATGCAGAGCTCTTGTGCCTTCAAGAAAGGTGCCCTTAAGGAGCTGCTGGCTCTGATCAATTTATTTGTCCCTAAGAAGAGTTTCCAAGGAGATCTCATCCAGTAATTCCTTAAACAGCTGGTGTGCAGCTGAGTTTGCTCATTTGCAAAACCCATATTCCAGAAGGTTACAAACTCAAACAGAGCATGGTCACTACAGCCCAAACTGCCTCTAATCTTAACTTCTTTAATGATATCCTCTGCAGTGGTGAGCGCCAGGTCCAGAAACACTTATCTTCTCATTGATTTGTCTGATACCTCCACCAGCAAGTTTTCCTCAGCACACTTCAGGAGTCTCCTGGATTGCTTGCAGCCCACTGTATTGTTTTCCCAGAAGATATCTGAGTGGTTTAAATCCTCCATCAAGATGAGAGCCTGCAAATGCAATGTCTCTTGTGGTTGAAGCAAAGAGGCCTTACCCACAGGCTCCCCCTGATCAGCTGTCCTGTAGTAGACTCTGACCACCACCTGTTGGCCTGGTCCTTAATTTTAACCCAAAAGCTCTCAGCCTGATCGTGGCTGTTTCTCAGAGCAGCTCTTCACAATCTATTCACCTCTTAAAATAGAGGGAAAATCCCTTCCCACACCTGCCCTGTGTATTCCTTCTAAAATGCTTGTTGCCCTCGATTATTGTGCTCTAGTTGTGTGATTCATCCCACCAATTTCCTTGATAGCAATTAGGCCATAGTTTTCTAATTTCACTATAGTTTCCAACTATTTCTGCATATTTTCCGTGCTCTGTGCACTGGTGTAGAGACAATTCTGCTGTGCTGTTGGCCACATTACCTTCCTGGAGGAGCCCTCCCACATTCCTCTGGGACAAATCTGACTTTATTTCCCTGCTACTTCCTGAAGTAGAAGTGTTCCCTGGCTGCTCGGTCACTCAGAAATACATCTCCTTCCCAAATCGAATTTGGTTTGAAGCTCTGCTAATTGCTTGAATGTCTTCCGGTAACTGAGCTCCATAACTGTCAGAACTTGATTGCCTCATCATACCTCATACACACTTAAACACTCTCTAAACTAGTACAAATGATGATACTTCTATTCACTGCAAGTATCTTTGCTCCAGACAGCTTTACAAATACGTCCTCCGTGTGCATATTAAACAAAAGATCTGTGGAAAAAAATAGTGGATTCCTAAAAAGAAGTCACTTTGTGAACATGGAAGCTTTTAAAAGTACAAATCCACAAGAAGTTCGACTAAAGTCTGAGGAAACACTTTCTGAAGTGAAAACTTAGATATATTTAGTGTTTCTAGTTCTGAAACAATCAAGGCAGACAATACAAGATAAAAACTTCAAAAAATAATGGAAATGGAAAATCTTACAACACCAGGGACAGTAGTAGAAGAATTGAAAATTTCCTGTAAAACTTGTCCACAAATTTTATTTTATAACTATTAAATCTATTTATTTCAGTTGCAGATTAGCAGTTAGCCAACATGTAACAAACCATATCCAAAGTCTTATAAGATGAAAAGTAGTACTCACATGGTAGAGAAAAAAATATCTATTTTATGTCTGGGTTTCTGCTAAGGAAGTATGTCTCAGTCTCAGTTTTTATGAACTCTTTATTGGAGTCTGCAACAATCTTATTGTATAGTTATGCAGCAATTTGCATATGAGAACTTTTCAGCTTCAGATTACTGAAGGGTGACGTAAGGTGTAGAACAAAGGTCTGCAGCATTACGAAGGAGAACAGGAAATAATTGAAAGTCATTGATCAACATATTAAAAAAGAAAAAAATGAATTACTTTAAAATATTGTACACAATGAAAGTCTACAATGCACAGCATGGGGTGTTTCAGAGTGTGAAGGTATGAAAAAGTCAAAACAGAGTTGGATAAAATCATGTGGGATAGAATTAATGAGAATTCTTAAATGCAATTATCTGAATCAGTTATATTATAGCTGCTTTAATATACATTTTCCTTGATTTTCTGCTCTCAGAAAGAAAAGATCAGGGCGCTAAATTAGCCCTTGGTCTGATGGAGTCAATCCTATATGTTTACGTTTCCAGTAAAAAAATCAGGGTTGTTCATTCATTATTCAATAACTTAATGTCCAGTCTCTTTATTTCCTATATTCTCTGAACTTTCCTTTTTTTTTTTATTCCTTTTTATTACTTTCATAATTTTTATTCTACTATAGTAACAATGGAGAATTTCATTCTCCCAGCTTTGCTCCCAGATCTTCACATAAATATCTTACTGTCTGTTAGAAGGGCTTTAGGAAAGTGAGGAGTCTTACATTATATTTCATAGTGTAAAGCATTAAAAAAAAAAAAAAGGAATCAGTGTGTTCCTATGTTATTGTAACCCAGAAAATAAAGGTTTGCAGGTGAGAAAGAACTATCACTTTTTGTAACAATGCCAAAATATCCAGCAGATACAATCATTTCTACTCAGGGAGGGTTTTCGCTTTATTTTCTGATTACAAAAACCCTTCATCATCATCATCAAATATCAATACAATTCAGATTTATGACCTACCACCACTATCAACAAAAATGTTTCTTCTTGTAATGTTATGCCCCAAACTATAGAACTGCAGATAATACAGATATTTGTGGGTTTTTTTCTTATTCAGATTATAACTCCTCTTGGAATCTTCTTTTAACAAGTTATTTCCAGGCCCAAGGGAGAATTTCTTGCTTTCCTCCTAAAGTAGTGTGAAATAAGGAAACATTCAAAACCAATCTGGTTGGAAAAACTGATGCTTTTTTATGAACAAAGGATAAGGAATCCAGCAGCTGTGTACTGTGCACAGTGGCTCCATGTCCTCAGGAAAATAAATATTCCAAGAAAACTTGCCCATTGCCTTTCTGAATCTTTTGCAGGTCAAAAAATGGGAGGAAACTGATATTAAAGAAAAAAAAAAAGCAAGATAAAAAGCTTTTCCATGAGCTTTTGCCAGTGTAGATATCACAAAGTTTTCCTACCATTCTATCTGATTAATTTATTCTTAAAATTGCTCCTTTTTTTTTTTTTTTTTTTTTTTTTTTTTACACTTTAGAAGTGTGGTCAAAAATACAGATGTTCCCACACAGGTCATAAATAATTCTTTTTTTGTTCTTAAAGTCCACTGCATCATATGATAAGCTCTTATTCACTAACGATGACATTCACATGACTTTGTTTCTGTGAACTGTTTTAACTTTTACATGCTCCTTGCAGTTATGAAAGACACTATTCATTTTATTTTAAAATGTATGTAGTTGTAGATGATGTTTCATGCTTGCAAAATTTGTTAATAAAAGGTTATTTTAAATATTGGCTGATGTTTTATCCTCTGATGTTTCCTGAAGACATCTCTTTTTGATGTTCTCTTCATAACATATTCCCAGTTATTATTGAGATTTTATTTTCATACTAAAATGTCTGATGTGGAAATTTGAGAAAGGGTTTAGTATATTTTTCCTTTTTTTCCAGTTTGAATGAATGGTGAGTATACAACAGATGAAAAGTAGAGAGAGATAGCTGGTAGTGTATGACTGTATCATAACTCACAGTAATAAAGAATTTGTAAGACAGTAGTGTTTTCAGTTTCTATCTCCTAAGAGCTGATAAATATTTAACATTATTTTGCAAAAAAAAAAAAAAAAAAAAAAAAAAAGAACCCTGATCATAAAATATAGCATTATGCTAAATGATACAGCTGCACTGTCGTTCTCTTCAGGCAACATTTTGGAGTATTGGTATGAAATATGGACAGGACTGGAAACCTCTCTGAAAACTGCCTGGATAAACTTGAATTTAGTTCCAAAGATAGAGAAAAGTAGGATGGGATACAAGTTGTTTGAAAGGATGTGTAATCTTTTCAGGTCTAGTTTCAAAATGTGCTCTCCTTATGTGCTTAAGGGAAGTGATCATTGTCTGCGTTAGGAGGAGGAGAAAAAACTACAGCTTATTTTTGCTGATTGATTTGATACATTGGGAATTGCCTACTGAGAAAGTCCGAATAAGAACATATCTAAAAATAGTATTTTGTGGGGTCAGTTTGAATACACAACACATCTAAACTTGCCTACTTATTTCCCTAGTGTTTCTGGATTTGCCAGTAATTTATACAAATTAATACAAATATCTCAGTAAAAAATAAGTTTTCATTAAGCAGTTTAGTTTATTTAATCATTTTTACACAATGTTTTTTTTTTTTTTCTCCCATTTTTTTCTTGTTACCGAGTTCTGCAGGTTACTTACGGCTTGAGCTGTAGAATCATAGGTTCACCAATCACCAAGGTTGGAAAAGACATATAAGATCATCCAGTACAGTGGTCCACTGATCACCAATATTTCCCACTAAAACATGTCCCTTAGTACATGTAAACATTTCTTGAACACCTCCAGGGTTGGCGACTCCACCGTCTCCCTGGGCAGCCCATTCCATTGCTTGACCACTTTCTCGGAGAAGAATTACTTCCTAACATCCAGCCTGAATCTCCCCTGGTGCAACTTGAGGCCATTCCCCCTTGTCCTATCTCTAGTTACACAAGAGAAGAGGCCAACTCCCCAGCTCACTACAAACTCCCTTCAGGTAGTTATAGAGAGCAATAATGTCATCCTTGAGCCTTCTCTTCTCCAGACTGAACAATCCCAGCTCCCTCAGCAGCTCCTCATAAGGCCTGTGCTCCAGACCCCTCACCAGCTACATTGCTTTTCTCTGGACATGCTCCAGGGCCTTGTCTTTCTTGCCCAAAACTGAAAGCAGTACTCAAAGTATGGCGTCACCATTTCTGAGTACAGAGAGACTATTACTTTCCTGCTCCTGCTGGCTACACTGTTTCTGATACGAGCCAGGATGCCATTGGCCTTCGTGGCCACCTGAGCACTCTCCTGGCTCATGTTCAGCCAAGCATCAACCAATACCCCCAGGTCCATTTCCCCTACACAGTCTTCCAGCCACTCTGCCCCATGTCTGCAGCGTTGCATGGGGCTGTTGTGGCCAAAGTGCAGGGCCCAGTACTTGGTCTTGTTGAACCTCATCCCACTGGCTCAGCCCAGCAACCCAGCCTGTCCAGATCCCTCTGTAAGGCCTTGCTACCCCCAGGCAGATTGACACTTCCTGCCAACTTGGTGTCGTCTGCAAACTTACTGAGGGTGCACTCAGTGCCCTCATTCCGGTCATCAGCAAAGATATTGAAGAGGACAGGCCCCAATACTGACCCCTGTGGAACACCACTCATGACCGGATGCCAGTTGGATTTAACTCCATTCACCACCACCCTCTGGGCCTGGCCCTCCAGCCAGTTCTTTACACAGCAAAGAGTGTACCTGTCCAAGCCACGGGCTGCCAGCTTCTCCAGGAGAATACTGTGGGAGACAGTGTCAAAGACTTTGCTGAAGTCTAGGTAGACCACATCAACAGCCTTTCCCTTATCCCCCAGGAGGGTCACTAGATCATAAAAGGAGATCATATTCAAGGAATAATAAAAATGTCCTTATGTTGTACTAATTTTTCATATTCCCTTAGCAGAAATGTCAGGGATTTCTCCTGCAATTCCATTAACAGGCATTCTCAACACACAGCAAGGCAATGGGTCTAATCTATGTAAATCAGAGATGTTGCATCACCCAGACTGGAGATGCACAGGTTTTGAAAGCCAATCCACAGACTGTATCTGAAGAGCAAAATAATGATTCTGGCCTCTGACAGATAACCTGATCAGTTTATTATGCCAAACACTATGGATTGGTGTCCAGTATCTATATTAACAATTTAATGAAGTTTGACAGTGCCAAGTTAGTCAGTAAAAATTAGCTTTAATGAGAATATTACTGATCGTGAAGTGTGCTAGATTGACAGTGGAAGAAACTGCAGTCCACAGCACACTTATAGCATGGATAGCAGAGGTGTAAGAGTTTCTCCGTAATGCCTACCAAGGTTAATTTTAATGCCCAAAGATTAATAATCTCCAGAGAAATAGGGTGAATTTTGATAGTTCTTATTCAGCTCTCGGTTACCTAAAGTGAGTAAAACAGAAGAATTATACATAACACTCTGTGAAGGAGACTGCTTGCTACAGAATCAGATAACCAGTAGGTAGAAACTTTCCAGGCAGCAGCACTGAGTTGTTTCAAATAATCCTTCCCACATAATGGTTAGAGTGTAATTTCAAAATGTTGTAGCATGTACTTTGCAAAACTGATTTCATTAGTGGGAGCCATAAATATATTCACTATCTTTTCACTTTGAGTGCTCCAGAGCACCAAGGACACATGCATAAATCAAGATACTACAGAAGAACTGAAACAGTACAACGGATTAAGGTCATCCATTCACCAACAATAATAAGTGGAAATGTCTTAACAAAGTGGGAGAAAGATAAACATTGAATATGGGAAGAGTTACTCAAGAGCAATAGAAAGAAAACTGTAGCAAGGAAGAAGGGTTGATAGACACTGATGTTTTTAAATGACCAGTATCCCATCACTCCTATCAACACCAAAACTCAGAAAATAATCTTTAAAAAAATTGTTTCTGCTATTTTAACCATTGTATCTGAAGCCATAAGAGAAGGATGAAGAGATTATCTGAGTTGAAAAATGGAACGTCAAAATTGAAAATAAGGGAAAATTAGTAACAATAATGTATGCAATATCAGTGAGTAATTTGAGGATTTATGTGTTTTGAAATGGAAAAAAAATATATCAATTTTTTTAAAGTCAAATGGATGATGGACATATCTCTGTCTGCACAGATAAACAATGGTAAGTAATTTAAAGTGGCATAAAATAAGTCTTTCTGTGGATGATTCTGTACAGGATCTAAAATCCATCAAAGGTATACATGTCCAGTTAATTACAAAGATAAGATGGGAGGAAATAGATCTATATATCTTATTAGAAGTGAAAAATAGAAGTAATGGCAAAACGAAAGAGTCACAAAGAAAGACAACTTACGAATGGGGGAAACAAGATCGCGTAATTTCTTGCTGTACAAAAAACACGGACTATGCTGGTATTTCACCACCAAAGCCAAGTATATAGCGGGGAAAAAGAAAAAAAACAGAAAGAAATAAAAGAAAAAAAGAAAAAAATAAACAAAGACGTAGGTGACAGAAGTGATATGATCTTGTGTAGGAAAGAAATAAGAAGCTCATTTTTTTTCCTGTCAGCAAGTAACTTCTGATTTGGATTTGTTGTTCCAAAAATGCCTGAATATCAGTATAAACACATTGCAGATCTCATGAGAGTCAAAATTCCTTCCCCTTGACACTATTCAACAGGGCTTTTCAGCATTTCAAATTAGAGAAAGGAAACCATATTCATAGTATACACTGCGGAAGGGCATACCATTTTAGCATTATTTTGCTCACATTTTTTTTGAGAAAAAGGCCCAAACTCAGTGTGAACTAAATGCAAACAAATCATTTGAAAATATGAAAGAAAGATTTTAGTTGCTTCTTCACATGTGGAAGGAAACTTTCAGGAATACAAACTCCATATAGTTTGAAGAAAAGAACATTTAAATGCTATAGTCTTCTCAAGGTAAGATTTTTATAACTTTAATCTGTAAGACTTTCTCTCAGACTCTTTATCAAAAATCTGTTTGTTCTTAGCTCTATGAAGCAAACGGAATAGAAGTTTGTGAACAAAATATATTCTATCAGTTTTATATGAAAGATCCATCTCATGTCCTTTATGCGAAATTATGATCACATTTATTATTTCATTCCTTTACTGGTACTTGATAGAGACAAAGAATAAGTTGTAAAAGAATAATTATGGGAAAATAAGCTTCTAATCCATCTCCAGAAGTATTTACACAATCCCTGACAGGTTTTCTTATGTCCTGTACATTGCACTAAAGTGCTCAGTTAGCTGCAATCTTTTTTTCAAAAGTAACATTTCTGAAAGACTTATGAACTTGAACAAGATTTCATACCCGGATTTCAGAAAAAGCACTTCTAGGTTAGAGAAGAAATAGTCAGTGGCAGCCCTCTGGATAGTATCATGGCAAGTAATTCTGGAGCTACTTCACACAATATATAACCAGTATTAATTTCATGATCACTGTGTTGCAACTGAGAATGGGAAATTCTCTGTAGTGAGAAAGATGCACCAACGCATGTAGAACTTCTTATCTGCTTGTCATAACAAATCTGAAATAAGTGTTATGAACAGCAAAACCTAAAACTGGGAGAAAACAAACAAACAAAACCTGCACACACACACACACACAAAGCAACAATGATAAAATTCAAGAACCAAAACCTCAGTTTCCTCACCACTTATTTTTCCATAGACATTTTTTCCCAAAGGGGAAATCAAAGGTTGGTTAATCATGAGTCACATTGTCATCAGAAATGTGCTTTTTCATGTTAGGAGACTAGTAGTTTTCTATTCTATTAGTACCAATGGGAACATGGAATGTAGTTTGATTCAAAAGCAGGTAAGAACATTTACTGCTCTCTGCATTTCTCCTGCTAGTGCAGGTGGAGATCAATCATGCTTGTGGTGTTCCAAGACCTCCAGAAAAATCAGCAGGCAAGCCTGGGATAAAAGCCAACAGAAAGAACTCCCACTTTTTTTTTTCCTTTCATGTACCTTAAACAATATTATTGATATTACAAAAAAAAAAAAGAAAAAAATCATTTATAACATATTTCTTCCTCTTACTGAATCATAGTGCTTAATACAAATGCTATTTAACAATGAGAATATCTTTTAGCTGTGTTTAAACCACCCTCATAGAGTTTTTAAAGCATCCCTCAAACATGATGTTTTGATCTAAAATTCTCAGCATGGTTGGAAGAATGTTCACAACACAACTATCTGTTTTTAGAATAAGTGTTTCTCTCTACCCCAGTTAATTGAAAACAATTCTCAATCACCCTCCTGTGTTTAAAGTATCTGGATTAAGATATAGTGGTGGTAAAGTATCAGGGTTTTAAAGACATATAAACAACATAGTTGTTTGAACAGTTGACAAATAAATTCAAGCTCCCCAGGATACTCTTGTTTAGGATTTTCCCAATTAGGCATTTTATTTGATCTCTGGGTCTGGGTGAGCCACAGTTCTTGAGAATTGAAGAAGAGATTAATGGACCAAATACAATGGCTAATTCATCTCCAGGGTTTTGTTCATTGCTTGTCTTTGCTAATTTAATACCATTATATCCAAAGTCAAATAAATCAAAATGAGAATTAGGATTAGTACAACTAATCTTGGAAGGGAACTGATGGTTTGTCAGATTGCAATATATTTTTTTACTATATATATATTTTTGTCCTAAATAATAAAAGACTTTACAGTAGTGCTGTTTATTTTATTTACTTAAGGAACGTTGCCAAGAAAGACATGCAAGAAAGTTATTTGTAAGAAAGCTATACATAACTTACTGTTTTACATGTTAGAAAGACATGTCCTGTATTGAAAAAAAAGTGTAGGATCTGGGGCCTTAAAGATCAGATACATTGCAAAAATGTTTGGGGATCTGAGACACCAGGAAAAATGTAGGAGAACATGCCACTGCAATGTAGGGCACAGATAAAAGTGAAAACAGTTTTGTGGGGTGTTTTTCCTTTTGTTGTTGCTGTTTATTTTTCCTTTAATGACAGCACTTGAATCTGAAATTAAGCACAGCAGGTAGGAAGATATTGCAGGGATTTTAAAAGGTATCGCACATCTGTATGCTAACGGGCTTTGGTTTTCAGCCTTAGAGAAGTGGACCCCACAGTGTTTATGGTCACAAATGGGAATTGTATATTTCTTACAAATACACTGTGTCCTGTAGACCCACTATTTAGAACAGATAACTTTTATCTGTTAATAGCATTTGTATTTGTTTTTTAAAAAAAATCTTCTATATCAGGCTGCATTTTAAATATGTTATTTTCCAAGATATGGTATTTTTCATTTCTCATTCTGCATCTGTCTGGACAGATATGATATGTATATACTGTGGAACACCTCCTCATCTGTATAAATCAGCATAAATCTACTAGGATCAGATACATTCATTAAAAAGCTATAGTAAAAAGCCACATTTCTACATTTCTCTTCTGACAAGGTACACGACTGAACCTTGGTTGGGTTTCAGGTGCCCACTCAACCACTATCTCTCTCTCTCTCTCCCTTCTCAACAGGGCAGGGGATGAAAAAACATGAAAAACATCTGAGTCAAGATAAGGACAAAATTACTCATCAATTACTGTTAAGGGCAAAACTCTGAACTCTACCTAGGGAGAATTACTTTATTACCAATTGACAACAGAAGAGGAAAATTGAAGCCAAAATCATCCCACTCCCTTTCTTCTCAAGCTCATCTTCACTTCTTTACCCTTCAACCTCTTCCTATCCCAAACCATCCAGCAGAGATGGGGAATTAAGTTTGTGGTCAGTTTCTCTGATCCAATGTGATGTCCATTTCATGAGATACAGTACTTCATGAAACTCATGTCCTTCTTATGGGTAGCAGCTCTTCAGGAACTGCTCCAATATTTTCTATAGGGTACTCAGCCCATCAGGAGTAGATTTGCCCAGTGTGGGTCCTCCACAGGATAAAGCTCCTATCAGACAAATGTATCCCCATAGGTTGCAGCTCCAGCCAGCATCTTGCTCCTACAAGAGCTCTCCATGGTCTGCATCTTTCTCCAGGACACATTCACCTGCTGTACTGTGGAGTCCTCCATGTATATCTGCTCCTCCTCCTCCTTCACTGAACTTAGTACCTGTCTGTAGGGTTATTTCTCATTTTCTCACATTTCTCTCTTCTGTAGCACAGTATTTTTTTCCCCTCTCTTAAATGTGTTAGCACATAAACATTGTTGACCAGCTCAGCCTTGGCCAGAAGTAGGACAGCTGGAACTGGCCTCTTCTCATAAAAGCCATTTTGGAGCCAGCTGCAACTGGCTCTGTGACATAGGGTCAGCTCATGGCCTCTTCTCAAAAAAAAAAAAAAGAAAAAAAAAAAGTTGATTTTTAATTGTGTATCTAATATATTCAGTTTACATTGTAACTTACACAAAGCTCAGATCATCGTGACTTGGTTATACTTTTCTTGCCCTCTGCAGGGAATAAAGCTCAGCTTATAATCACTGTCTACTTTTGGCAGGCAGAAAGACAGAAAAAAATGAAAACCTTTTGAAAACATAGGCTCTGAAACTTTTCTGAAATTATTTATAGAAAGCTATGAGCATAAGCAAATGTACTATATACAATAAGTTTAAAGTCTATTGTCATTTCTGCAGGAAAATACTGTATAGTGGCTAACCTTTAATGAAGGATACCAGTCATAGCAATGTCAAGACAAAAAAATCTTTTTTAGAACTCCATACCATCAGTTACACTAATACTCTTATTTATATACTTAGAAGCTAAAAGCAAAAGTAGTTGTTAACAGTTACTCTCTAAGATTTTAAAAAATATAAGTTTAATACAAGCAGCATTTTAATTTAAAGTGGTAAAAAATAACTTCTTTCTTTAGAAAACCTTCTTCTTGAGAAAGAAGGTTTAGGAAAACCTTGAAAGCTGAGAACTGGCACTTGCCTGAGTCAGTCCTCCGCAGTTATATCCCACCTATTTTTGCCATCATCATCTCCTTTTCTGAGCTCCTCTGTCACACTGCTGCTCATGAGAAAAGACAAGTCCTCAATCCAGACCTTACCCCCCAGCCCCTTCTCGCACACTGTAACAAGCATATTGGCCTTGAGGCAATGAGCATTTTATCCTGTAACAGTGCAACACCTGTGTTCCTGCCCACGCCGCCCCGTGTCTCACTCAGGGTAATTTGAGAACACATTCATACGTATGCTTCACAGCCTCATTTTTTGAATATAAACAGCATCCCCCGTTCAAAAGAAGACTAAAAAAAGTGCTTTACTGAAACAGTACACATAATTAGGGACATTGTACCATTCATCTTTAATACAGTTACAACTTATGTATGCACATTCTGAGTGTTATTGTATACCCATCCCTTGGAAAGCTTTTAAACATTTCATTCAATCCATCTTCCATAATTTTCAGTTTCTGAGGCCTCCAGTGGTGTTACTGGAATAACAAATCAAGACCCAGCATCTTAGACATACTACTCAAAATCTATCTCATAGGGTTTTATGGGAGATATAATTAAGCTTCTAGCCATACCAAAAAATGGGCCAAATTTGGAGAACATTTTTTAGGACTGGAGAGTAAGAAACTTATTCCTGAATTCTCTGTGTATATCAATGGGATCCTAGAAATAGAATGGATCCAAGGTTATTCATAAAAATACTTTACAAGCCATAGAATTCCTACTACAATCAAATCAATTATTTCTCAACTGTTAATGACAATATTTTCCTGCTGTTTTCTTTCACATGGCAGACAAGAAAGAAAATAAAGCTTTACTTAAACAAACAAACAAACAAAAATGGACAATGGGTTAATCACAACAGAACAATTTAAGCTTGTGTTCTTGAAGAATTTAAAACTCCTTCTGAAGTCTTGAGATTCTATATTTAAACTGCAGTGCTCCCTACCTGCCTCTGTCAACACTGCTTAAACCTTTGTTAACCATTTTAACTCTTTCTACTGCAACACTATTGCTCACATAATTCTCTCTGTGTTTAAACAGACAGGCACACTTAATTCAAAAGAAGAAGTGTTAGAATTATTGGAAGATCTGGCATTTTTACCATATCTTTGAAAATACTCAAGAATTAGAGATGTCACAGTACTTCTCATTCACATTTTTTTTCCAAAGGGACCAGCATACTTGGAATGAAAACGTGGCCTTGATGATGTCAGCTGTACATCTCCAGATTTCTGTGGCCTGGTTCCTTGTCTCAGAGAACTCGGCTGTGAATCATAGACCAAGGACATGAGCAGAGCAGAGCTCCTTTGAAAAACTGGTCCTTTTCTGTTTCGCATTCTCTTTTCAAGTCTAGAGAGAGACAGTAAAATCCTCAGTGTCGCAAATTATATGAGTATCCTATTTATCTTAAGCACCAGTTTTAAATAATCCACTTTTTATCTTGTTTGTCAACACTGTGTTTGATGCCCAAAAAGATTTACACGAAGTGCAAACATTATCAGATACCTACTGTTCATCTGTAGTACCTCAGGGGGGATTCAAAACCGGCCAGCTTAGATCTCTGCACTTCAAAGAATTTCCCCTGGAACCTTGTTTACAGCTTAAGCAGAAAAACAAGGTCCCTTTCCCCTTTTGTACTACCATTAATCACATTAAAGCACAACACTTCACTAAATAATTCCTTCACAGCATACACAGAGATTTCCCCACCATCCTAAATGGGTCAGTTGCTTTCATTTTAGCATGCTAATTTATCACCACAGAAACTTAATACTGAGAGATGGGAATGTTTTACAATAATTTCTGCCCCATCCCCTGCTGCTCACGTATGTTGTTTCACATCTTTCTTGGGGCTTTATCCTAAGATACAGTGACACCTATATTACATTTAAAAATTACATAATAATAGAAATTTGAAGAACTTATTCTGTTGTCCTTATGCTTTGGGTATGTCATAGAGATACACAGCTGTTAATCCAATGCTTTACTGATCATATATTCCTCTTGAGTTGAGCCTTCTTTGGTTTATTGTAGTGAGGATTGTGACCAAATTAAAAATATGCTGTAGAAAATGAGAAAACAACGACAACCTTTCCAGCTGGAATAAAAACTTTTAATGTACCTATGTTCTTAACAAAATCTTCCTGAAATATTTACATGGATGCACTAGAGTAGAAAGAATGACTTAAGAGGAATTCTACAATAAGTTTCATTTTCTGTGCTAGGACTTCTTGTGATAAATGAGCCTTTATCATTTAGTCTGGGTCAGTTACATAATAATACATAATCCAAAACTGATTATAGTACAGTCACATATGAAGTCAAGTCACCTGAATGTGCTCCAATAGCTTTAAAGAGAAAATAAAATGTGCATTAATGGATAAATAAGTGCATTCGTAAGTGGTGTGCTAACCCTCCACATGTAATTAAAACTGTTTCTGTTTTTTGTAGGTGTAATTTGGCTGTCTGCAGACCCCTAACTAATCTCTCTCTCCTCAACAAGGCAGATGGAGAAAATGATGGACGGGATTGTGGGCTGAGATTTAACAAGCAAACATTTAATAAGAAAAGCAAAAGCTGCACATAGAAGCAGAGCAAATAAGAGGCATTTATTCACTGCTTCCCACTGGCAGGCAGATGTCTAGCTACATCCTGGGAAGCAGAGACTCTGCATCAGCAATAGCCAAAACATCAGTCTATGATCAACACTGTTCTAACCAGAAATGCAAAACATATGGACTCCTTGTGAGTGAAGTTAACTCTATCTTTGCCAGATCCCGTACACTTCTGAACAACATTATAAATTAAGTCTCCTATTAGTAATGGTTTGGAGGACAATTCACCTCCTCTGCTTAAAACAATCCAAAATTATTCAGAAATAAGCTTATACATAACTCTAAGTTAACTTACAAGAGAATGAAGTAACTTACAAAAACACCCAGCTTTATGGACACATAAGTCTACTCTGCAAAGGTCTATAAACATGGGAAACCAGCCTAAAATCTGTTTTTTTCTGAGTTTGATTCACGAGGTTGTAAAGTGGAAACTTGAGCCTAAAAGGAGACCTCAGGGCATTCAGAGATTTCCCTTGCTGTTTCGATTCTTACACAGCTACTTTCCCAAATACAAATGTAAGCACAATTTTAATAAACACATTGTTTTTATTGTGTGCAAATTCTTCATAAAATATACTTATCTTTTAAGGAACAATATTTTTTTGAAGGAGTCAATAAATTAAATCTTTTTTTTTTCTTGTATTTTCATTTGTTACTTATTTCAGCTTTCAAAGCAATTTCTGTTTTGGTACCAAGACAAATATCTATAGAATTCATTTGATTTCCTCATATTGCTATATCCTCAAATTCTAATGATAGAGTTCATATATTAAAAAAAAAAAAAAAAAAAAAAAAGCCCAGTTTGTCAAAAAGAAATCTGAGCAAATATCTAATATTTTCAGTTTGGCCATTAGTATTATTTAAAGGTTAATTTCTACTTTTGTGGATTAAAACGAACTCTAAACTGTAAATTACTGTGTTTGGATTTGTTGTTCTTTGCTTTATTTTGTTTTGTTTTAAGCAACATAAACATTAGTATTCTTAAATCAGAGTCTCCATTTACAGCAGATAACAAAGCTCAAATTCTTTCCGTGATCTTTTGAGTGAATTTGAAAAACACAAGTTACTGTGCAGATCATTGTCAAAAAAATATAATCTCATAAAGCAATCTCATGACCATTCTACAGGAAAAAAACTGAGGGATGTATCCACATGTCAGTTTCTTGGTTTATGCATTTCTATAGATCTAATCTAATCTAATATATGCATCCAGTAAATTAATCTATTGTTCAGTTCTCCTAGAATTTTCCTCTAATTTTAAAATTCTTTTTTAACCCATCCCTAATACAAAATATCCTATCTTTCTGACATGTTATATCTCAACATCACTGATTTATGTATTAATCAAAGCTTTTCATATGAAATAAAAGTAATTTTGTAGACATCTTCTGGTTACAATCCCAAATCTGTAGAGAAATCCTTTATAATTTTAGCATAGAAATTCTTTAAACAAACCTAATTCTCCACCTTAATCCTCCTTAGCTGCAGCTGTTCTTTTTTTTTTTTTTTTGTGCTGTTTTGTTTTGTGTATACATCTGAGTTGTTTTTGTTTGTTTCTTTACATGGGTTTTTTTAAATAGAACTTTGATTTCCAGCCAAGTGAAATATTTTACACATTCTTTTAACTATGAGGGGAATTATCAATATAAAAAATGATGTATTACATCTGTCATTTAAATCACAAGAAAGGTAATATTTAGATGTAGTACAGAGGGACATGATTCAGTAGGAAATACTGGTGATAGGTGGGCAGTCGGAGTTGATGATCTTGTAGGTCTTTTCCAACCTCGGTGATTCTATGATTCTATGATTCCAAATTGTCAAAAAAATATATTTTTTTTTTCTCAGATTAATTCATGGGAAGACAGCATGCTATTCTTATCAGTTAGGAAAATGATCCTCTTTGAAGAACTGAGAAGTATTTAATTCTGGTGAATTGGGGGTCATGCCTTTTGTTCACTCCTGGAGATATGAATTGAATGTCATATCTCATAGCCTGGGATATATTGTTCCAGTCACAATTTGGGATCTGTTGTTCCATAGCACCCAATTTAATGACAGTGAAAGTTGTTCTGCAGCTGGGAGAACTGATGCCAATTTGTAACTGCATTTCACACAAATGAGGTGAGCAAACAGAGTTTATATCATCCATTCATCTCTGCTCTCAAATCAGAGATGATCTCTTCAGCAACTTCAGATCTACAAGCTGCCACTAATCTTTGATAAAACAGTGACATTTTACCAGTCTCAGTAACACCTGGTAACTGCCCCTGTTGACAGCAGTACTGTGCCTTAATGAACAAATAAATGACTTATCTACCATTCTTGGCAAGAAACCCCAGTTACTGAGGCAGAGCACTAGCTCTCCTAGTGTTACTTGGGCTAATTGACTCTTTGGATGAAGTTAAATCACACTATCCCCAGTGGGATGAACATTTGCCAGTAATCAATAGCTCAACAAGATCCACAAGGCAGGTAATTAAGTGGAAAGTAATTAATACCCATCAAATGTTTTATTAACTGTTTGCCATTCCTTCACTCAAAAGTCCCAGTGTACCTTAAATAAGGCCGTGAAGGAATAATAGATGCAATTTATGTTTTTAAACAAGCTGTGTATTATTTCTACCTTCCTTACCAGTCTGTGCTCCATTTCAATATAGCATCTCATACTTAAATATGCTTTGGTCTTTCATCCCAGGAGAGTTTCCCAGGTGGCATTGTGCTAAAGACTTGGCTGTGTCCTGAAAACAGAGGTGAAAACCAAAGGAATTAGGTTGGTTGTCATGAGGATTTGTAGTATACCTCTTAGCAAAAATGTTTTTATTTGTCTCACAATTGAGGCAAAAACCTGTAAGGTAGCAGAAATTTTTTCACATCCATAAATAAAAGCTGTTGAGATTTTTGGAACAAAATCTTACAATCAACTATTCCCGACTACACCATGTGAACTAGAATAGTTATTCCTTGCCACAGTAAACTTTACCACTACTGCATTTCTCTCAAGTACCTTGAATAATTTTCAATCCTTCAGACTGCCTTTAAAAGAATAGGTAATGTAAAGCTCCATCTGGACTAAGACAGGGAAAGGTTTCTGCTTTAGAAAAGTTTCTAAGAAAATTCTCACCTTGTCCAACAGTCTGCAAAATTGGAAGGAAGCCACAGAATGGGAAGCCTTCTTTCTTCAAAGAGAGCCATTCTTTTTTCTCCTTTATCAGCTTTTCTGAGTTCTACAAAAAGCTACAGAAGATAGTCATGGGCCTTTCTGTATGATGTTAGTCTGGATTTTTTTCAGACTGTTTTTCTGAATGCCATTCCTCGGGCAGAATATGGCCTGCAACATGACATCCGTCTGTGGGTGATAACAGCCCACTTAACACTAGGGGACCCAATAAAACAACACCCAGAAAAGCCTTCCCCCCAGTATGAAGGCTAAATCCTCAAAGAAGAGACAGGTTTTAGTTGTAGGCAACTCCTCCCTGCAGGGAACTGTATGCCCAATGTGCCAGGAACATCATCTTAAAAAAGTCTGCAGCCTTCCTGAGGCTTGGGTGAAGGATGTCGACGGGAAACTGCCTACCCTGTTAAAGCCAGCAGGCCACTACCCTTTACTGCTTTTCCATGTGGAGGAGTGACAAGGCAGACACACATGGTTCAAGGGCAATCTGAAAGGACTTTAGAGCCCTGCCACATCTGCTAAAGGAATTGAGGACACAGATCACCTTATCCTCTCTGCTTCCTGTGCTGTGTAAGGACAAAGAAAAAAATGAAAGAATCCTATTTATAAACACTTGGCTTCACAGCTGCTGCCACCACAAAATCTTTGGGGTTTTTTTTGAAAACAGAATGGTCTACATGGCACCAGCCTTGCAGCACCAGGTAGGTTTCACTTCTCTCAAAGAGGAAAATGAGTTATTGTGTGAAAGATATATGGACGCACTGGCAGGGCTTTAAACTAAATTTGAAGCAAGAGGAGAGCAATAGTGAACTTACCCATGAGGAGAAGTGAGACAGTGTAGTTAAGAGAGACAGGGTGCTAGAGGGACCCTCAGCCTGCTGCCCTGAGATGCGCTTGTAACACTGCAGCGTGCATTAAATCTCACAACAATGAGCCAGGGACCACTGAGGCAACAGGGGAAGGCAACAGGGAAACTCAATGTAAATACTTCGCAGGAATTAAGGAGTTATCATCCAAGAAGTTGTCAAGATAATCTGCCTAGTTGAAGTGCCTTTATACCAGCACACACAGCTTGGGAAACAAACAGAAGGAACTAGAAGCCACCACGCTACTAGAAAATTTTGATGTAGTTGCCATCAGTGAAACCTGGTGCAATGATTCCCACAACAGAAATGTGGCTATCAATGTTTAAAGCTGTTTAGAAAGGAAGAAGGGAAGGAGGTGATGTCCTCTGCTTCAAGAAAGGAATAGGGTATGAATGTTATCCTTGAAGAATGTCCACAAGCATGTTGAATGCTTATGAGTAATAGAGAGTAAGACAACAAAGGGACTTGTGGTTGGTGTTGAACACAGGCCAGCAGTTCAAGTGGAGCTTGTTGATGAAGGCTTCTTCCTCTGGCTACAGGAGGCATCACAATCACATACTTGTGGGAACTGGTAGATGAAATGCTAGACACAAGCCAGCAATGTGCCCTCACAGCGCAGAAAATGAACATTATTCTGGCCTTCATCTAAAGATGCATGACCAGTAGGTTGAGGGAGGTGATCCTGCCCCTTTACTCTGCATTGGTGAGACTTCATCTCAAGTACTCCATTTAGATGTGGAGTTCTCTACAGGAGAGTCATGGACCTGCTAGAATGCGTTCAGGGGAAGACCATGAAAATGATCCAAGAAATGGAACACCTCTCCTATGAGGACAGTCTGAGAGAGCTCAGGCTGTTCAGCCTAGAGAAGAGAAGATTCAGAGAAGCCTTTAAGTATCTAAAAGAGAGGCTGTAAGAAAGAAGGGAACAGACTTTTTAAGAGGGTTTTTTGTGACAGAACAAGAAAAAATGAGTTCAATCTAAAACAAGGGAGGTTTAGGCAGAACATAAGCAAAAATGTTTTTAAAATAAGGGTACCGAAGAACTGGAACAGCTTCCCTAGGTGTTGGGGGGGGTAGATGCCCTGTCCTTGGTGACATTCAGGGTCAGGCTGGACAGGGATCTGAACAGCTTGATCTACCTGTAGGTACTCCTGTTCATTGCAGGGGAGTAGTTGGACTATATGGCCTTTAACAATCCCTTCCAACTAAAAAGATTCTATGCTTCTAAATCAATAATTAAACTCAACTAGTGCTGTACTTGATATTTTGCATTTCTAGAGACTTAACAAGATCAATTTTTGTGTTTTGATATTGAATGGGCTGTCCTCTGCTAAATGCATCTTCTGAAATTCACTACTGAAATCATACTATCTACTTCATTCAGAATCCAGCTCTGACTGAAGATGTGCGCTGGAAGCATATTTCCTCCCTCAAAATATCATCAAAATCTTAAATGTATGGAAGTGAAGGGAAAGGTACAAGAAAACAAGTAGCTGGGAACATTATGGGCACTAGAATTGCATTTTATCATTATAATTTAGCATTAAGGAGAAAAAGTCTTACTTAACCTCAGTGTTTCCTAAATCCTGTAGAAGACTATAGGATCAGGAAGTTATATATTCCCTGGCCTTGGTTAGGTATGATGCTGTACTGTACACCGCAGCATATAAATGTTTTTCCATCTTATCCTTTGCCTTACAAAACTTTTTTCATCTTTCCCATCACCTTAAGATACTAGGAGATGCCTATATTTCTCCTCCTCCTTTATCAAGATAGATTCTTTTTATCAGTTAAGCTGGGACAGGGAAAGCTTCTCCCTAAATAAATCAGCTTTCTACAGTCGGAGAGAGTTTTCAGAGTAGATGGATCTTTGATTTTGGAAAGAAAGCCTCCTCTGTTTAATAATATTTACTGGTAGCCCCAAAATAATGGGGTAAAAATATCAAACAAAAGCAAAGGATATCTTGTGGCTTTAGTGGAAAGTAGATTTAGGAATATATTCAGAAGCAACATTCATAATTGCAAACAGAGTCCACCCATGAAAACACAGAGACTTCACACTTTTGTCATCAGTTTATTCTGGCATATTGTTTTAGCAAAGGAGTCTTGCATGACCTCTTTCTGTATTCTGACAATTGATGAGAAGAAGACAGACACAACTCTAGCAATTAATTTCTAATAAATTAGCCGGTGTGGTACCTCCTATGATTATGTCAAGTCATGAAAATAATAACTGTAAAAATAAATGTGAGTAGTAGAAACACACCTGATTTTTTCCCATTTAAATTATAACATCGGTGAAACGTGCTATGTATAGTTATAGATATACCTACTTTAAATCTTTTCTGATGTGTATTATATATGTGTGTCATTAATGTCCTAGTATAGTCAAATACACAGTAGGATTAGGTGGATTTATGGATTATTTCACTATTCTCAACATTTTAGTTTTCTTATAATCTCTGGATCTTGCTATACCAAGTACAATACATTCAGTTGGACAAAAACTCTGCTCTGATACATACACACAGAGTTCCCATTTATTTCTGTGCTGCTAACATCAATGGGAGTTGAATGTGTGCACTGGAGGGCAAAAGACAGCTATTTATAGTCTAACCTTCCCAGATAAAATGAACAGGTTGGGTGTCCTTTATCCTCTTATCTACAGTATTCCTAACACTTTCTGAATCACCTTTTATCATTTAATCTAATTTATTACAAATGAGCTACACTAGCAGATATTCTTTAATGAGTAACTGCAACACAAGAATGATGAAAAATAATCTGCCAATTTGCTAGTTTTGAAATACATTGAAAATAATGTTTTTACTTTCTTGTTTTGAAATAATGTATCTGCAAAGAGTGTTAATTTCCAAAAATAATGTGTCTCCTGGAATTTTTCTTTTAGTAAAGTTGAATTAAGAGGGTTCAATAAATGTTCAGTTTTCTCAATTTTATATAATATCAAAAGAGCAAAAGATCAAACCTGGTAGCTTTTTCCTCTACGTTCTTTTATTTTTAGAAAGATATGCAGGCATACATACAGGTGGACTGCTGATTCATAATTTCCTTCTATTTTATTTTGATATTTTGTCATTTAAAAAAAATTAAAAAGAGAAAGGAAAGAAGATTCTTTTTGAGAAGGAAAAGAGGAAAGAAAAACACTTTTAAAGCTTTGAGAGATCTGTGCAATAACTTTCTGGGTTTCAACAAAACAAAACAAAACTAAAACATTTATTTAATTGTATGTGAAATCTTACCCTACTTTGGATATGTAGTATGTGGTGGGTTTTTGTTGTTGTTGTTGTTTTGTTGGGTTTTTTTTGTTTGTTTGTTTTTATATATTTTTTTCTGTCTTGGATTTCAGACAGAGCATGAGTTTGAAGTAGGCTCAGGACATGTTACAGATGTCAAATTCTGCATTTGAGAAAATGAGAACAAGCAAGTTCATCTTGAGTACAGGGGTAGAAGCAGAGGCGCTCTGAAAATTGAAGATATAAAGAGCCTCAAAACAAGGCAAAAATCCTGATTAGCACAACTGAGTTTGTCAACTTGACATGGCTTCTTCTCTTAGCTAAATAATACCTCCTCCATCTTCCCCAGAACTGTTCTCCTGATAACATTTTAGTCTGTGATTCTATCTCCTTATTGAAATAGAAAAGATTCTGGTTAAAGATTTAGTTATAGGTTTTGAAAAATATTATTTCAATAATTTTGAATATATCTGAGGAGTGGAACCATTAGAAACCACGTGAAAACTTTTGCCTGATTTCAAGGCTATAGAATTTGCAGGTTGGAGTAACTTGAGAAATGAAGCTCAGGACTGTAACACTAGGACTCTTCTTATACAAACACAAGAGACCTGGAGGGACTACAGATTTGGGTGTGTTTTCTGTATGTGAAGGGTTTTTGCTATCTGAATTTGCCAAGAAAAACATAACCACAAATTTAATGTGACATACAGTAGGTAGCATAAAACATAAAGGATGTAAAACACTCTACAGACAAAGCAAAACAAAACACAAAAATAGCACAGAAGACAAGTACAGCAGTAGCACTACTCAGAAACACAAGTGAACAGCATGGAAGAGAATTCTCTCTAAAATTTCGCAGTTGTAGTGAATGCATTCATTTCAAACACATGTGACTCCCACATAAATCCTAATGGAAGTAAAACATCAAATGTTTAAGGATTGACCACTCTGGCAAATTCTTACCAAGGTCAAGATTACTTCTCTGCAGACAGTTCAGTGCTTTATGCTCCCAACTATGCAGTCAATAGCAGCTATTCTAGCTACTTAAAATAGCAGTTGTGCTACCACTGCTACAGCAAAGACTCTTCAAAATACCTTTAAAATCATTTGTATTGCAGCAAAAGCAGCTTCATTAAATCTGCTTTAGGATTCCAAATAAACATGCTTACATGTCAGGCATTTATTTTCCAACACCTCAGTAAGAAAAAATTTCTTAAAAATGCATATAATAGATATATAACGTACAACAGAACAGATGACCCATACTGGCCAAAAGGCTATTCTGTACCATATGGCATCATGAAGAAAATAAAAATATAGGAGTTGACCAGGAAGGATGCTGCTGCTCTTTGGTTGTTCATCAGTCAGCAAGCGATGAGAAACTGCATTGTGCATCACTTGTTTTGTGTATTCTTTTATCATTATTACTATTATTCCTTTCCCTTCTTTTCTGTCCTATTAAACTGTTCTCATCACAATCCACAAATCTTATCTTTTCTATAATTTTCTCCTTCATCCCACTCAGTGGGGAGTGTGTGATTAACTGTGTGGTGCCTAGCTGCCTTACAGTTTATACCACAACACATTTTTGGCTCACATCTTCATCCAAAAAGTAAGACATAAAAACATTTCCGGCCAGTGACAAGGCTAACATATTTTTCTCACCAATTTTTCACATGCTTGAGTAAATCTTTGGTAGCAGTCTGACATACTTCAGATAATTTAAATTAAAAATGATTATTTGAAAAATGTGTGCTTGCAGTCTTTCTCATTTTCTGCTTTAAACATGAGGGAAAGTATAAATGGTCTGTACCTTCCCAGTGAACATACTTTGATTGTTTGTATTTCCACAGCTGTATTTCCAAATGAGAAAAATACAACTTGAAGCAACACATTTGCAGGAAAGCTATTCAAGTTTTAAATTATATCATTTGATAGAAATGGGGGTCATCTTTTAAAAAATATATATATCAAATTGGGCTGAATCTGCATCCAAATTTGCTTTTAACAGCATGAAACTTAAGCAACTTAATGAATGAATAGGAAATTCAATTTTAGTGAGGAAGTAAAAGCGAATGAACTGTGTTTCAGTATTTCATGTATTATCACATATGTGAAGCAAGATGGTAGGAATACCATCTCAAGCGAGATTAAATAGTTCTCCTTATGTCATTCTGTCTCAGCCTTTAAGAAGAAACCTGTTTCCTCAGTGCTGTGAAAAACAAAAAATATTAATGTAGAGATATAAAAAAACCAGAATATACAGTATGTCAATATGCGACATTTTTGGTGGTAGGAAAAACAAGGCCAGTGCTTATTTACATAATAGCAAATATCAGGTGAAAGTACCCAGGCTTAGTTTCAAACACATTGTTCATAAAGGAAAGGAGCTTGGCTAAAAAAGAAACATCACCTCCTGTCTTTAAAACAGAACATGTCTCTGAGTGCAGTTGTGGCACATTACCAAGATCTCCTCGTGTTAAACTGCTGTTCTGTGTCTGCATTTGTCACTCCAGTCAAAAGTAAACACTAAAAAAATCAACATCCCCAACTGACACATAGTGTATATTATTGAATCACGGCCTTTCCAAAATCTTAGCCAAAAAACAATCATTATAAGCTAAAAAGAGATACATTTTAAATACAACAAACTATTAAATTTAAAATCTTCCAGATAACTGAAAATATTGGAGCATACAAGTCAAGGAAAATTATTCTTCCTATTTGTCAATTGGGAGACCATTTTTGGTCAACTAAAGGAAGCTGCAGAAAATCACCAGGTTTGCTGTATTGAAACACAGAATAATCACTAATAGGCAGAGAATCACAGATTATCCAGAAATGTGATTTAATCACTGTGTTTGTTTTGCGCTTGGCTTGATCAGAGTCAGGACTGGAGCAACTTGTTTATGTGGCCAAAGTTCTAGACAGACTGGAGATGTGCTGTTTCACACTTTGCCTGAGGGCTGGTGGCTTTAGGCCCCCCTCCCCTTAATTAACCACACAACAAACTTTATTAAGATGCCTGTTAGTACACATGACTCCATCCCATCTCATTAGGAGTATAAATCTGGCCATCTGACAACACTTTCTTAAAAGGAGAGGCTCCATTGACTTAGATCTGTTGGTTTGACCCATGTCCCTGTTCCCACCATTGGGGATGCCTCTTCCATTGAGACATTGCCCCCACATTACTTTGATATCCAAGTGAATGGTTAATTAATTACTGCCTAGCCTTTAATTACTAGCTAGCCTTGAGATATTGACTCTAATGCAGCTAGTGTGAATTCGTCACTCACTGATCTCTTATCCAAATCTGTTACGCATCATCTCAGTGAACCATTAATTTTCAAAGGTACAAGTTTGTTTCATTGAATGTACTGGGGAGTGGCTCTGTCATGCAGGTATTTGTGAATCTGTTTCAATGAAAGTAACCAAGAGTGCTCTAACAGACAAACATTGATTCTCATAAGTCACTATACACATAAATAATCCATCAGACATAAACTCTTGACCAAGTCTGGGACTAGATTTAGCTGCACCTAGACTTCTCTCTGAGAAGGACTTTCGGAATCAAGTGGTCCCCTCCAAACCTCGTGACCCAATGGAAGAACTTCCCCAAACAGCCACATGTCAGAACCCTAAAGGGTCACAAACAAAAGCCATAAGGAAAGGTTTCTCAGGCCTTTGCTTCTAGTAGAAAGACAGCATCCACTGCTCCCTTAGAATAACTTAACTACTTTATAGTCAGGTCTTTCTATTTATTTGCAGATGAGTCAAGGTTGCCAAAAGCATAATGGAAAAGAAAGTTATTGTTCCTTTTTTTCAGAATTTTAGATATAATTTATATAGGGTTTTGGGTTTCGTTTTTTTGTTTTTTTTTTAAATGGAATTCATGCCTACCTGGAGTTCTTGTAATTCTCCTCCATTCTTACTGCTCTCTAAGGGATTCCCACTACTGAACACCTGCATAGATCAGAAAGTAACTCAGCCTACATATACATAGGACCTGGTTACAGCTTCTCTTGCAAGCAACCAGAATCATGGAGACAGGGAAAGGCTGAGGTCACCTCCATCTTCAAAAAGTTATGAGAGAGCACGTGAAAAGCAAAAGGACAGTCAGCTTCATCCTGATCTCTGACCGGGAAGGTGATGGAACAAATAACTCTGTTAACTGTTTCCACGCGTCTTGAGGATACAAAGGTATTTGGGAGTGGTCACCAAGAATTACAAAGGAAATCATGCCTGAGCAGCCTGATAACTTACTATGATATGATCTTAGAAGGCAATGGAAGAGTGGAAGACGCTGTTTATCTCCACTATAGCAAGGCTTTTGACATTGTGTCTAATGACATTCTCATAAACAGTTCGATTAATTACAGGATGGATAAAGTGGACTCCAAGATGGATAGAAATCTGTCTAAACTGTGCTCAAAGGACTGTGATTAGCAGCATAAAGTCTACCTGGAGCCCCCATTCCATGCTGCTTAGGAGAAAGAGGTCAAAGAGAGTGGATGGGAGGAAGGCAGTTTTCAGCTTATTTGTAGTTCCTCACTGCTCTAGTCTGTTAATAGTACACAAAAAATTGTATCAGTCTCCCTACATTGAGTCTGTTTTTCCCATAATGGTAATTGATGAATGAACTCTCTGACCTTATGTCAGTGCCTGAGCCCTTTTCATGGTATTTTATGACCCTTTCCTCTCAGGAGAAGGAGTGAGAGAGTGTAGTGGCAGAGTTTATCTTCTAGTCGGTGTGAAATCATCAGTCCGGTCAAAGGACATGGAGGTGATAAATGGAATAGAGCATCTGTCATATATGAAGAAGCTGAGAGAGTTGGGATTGTTAACTCTGAAGAAGAGAATGCTCAGGATCTTTTTGTTAATATATATAGATATTTAATGGAAGGAGGTTTTGGGTGGAAAAGGCAGAGACAGACTCTTCCCAGTAGTGCCCAGTGATAAGGAAAGGACCAGCTGGACATGCTTTGACATACAGGAGATTCCACTTCAACATAAGATTAAGCTGTTATAAACCATTAGGAGATTTATGTAGATAATGTTAAAAAACTGTCTTAGTTGAGTAAGAAGATCTCTGAAGAATAGCCTTTAGAGTTACATACCTAGGAACAACTCAGGAAGTTGATGAGGCCTTCTTCAAGCAGCTGGAAGTAGCCTTGTGATCCCAGGTGCACACGCACTCCAGATGGTTCCTGCAACATGCTGAAGATAATTTTCTGATGCAGGTAATGGAGGAACAGATGGGGGTCGGGGTGCTGCTGGTCTTTGTTCTTACTAATAAGGCTTGTTGGGGAAGTGAAGGTCAGGGGCAGCTTGGGATGTAGTGATCACAAGATAGTGAAGTTCAAGTTCTTGAGTGGAAGAAGCAAACCAAGAAGTAGGATTGCTACCCTGGACTTTAGGAGAGCCAATTTTGATCTCTTCCGGGACCTACTTGGAGCTATCTCGTAGGCTAGGGTGTTTGAAGGTAAGGGGGCCAGTGGGAACTGGTTAGCATTTTAACAGTGCTTCTTCCAAGCTCGGGATCTGTGCATCCCTATGAGTAAGAAACTGGGGAAGGGTGGCAGAAGACCTCTGTGGATGAGCAAGGAGCTCATGTGTAAACTCAAAGGGAAGAAGAAGGTCCATGAAATGTGGAAAAAGGTCCTGATCACTTCATAAGAATATAGGAATGCTGTCAGGGCCTGCAGGGATGCTATAAGGAAGGCTAAAGCCAGCCTGGAATTGAATCTGGCAAAGGAGATAAAGGATAATAAGAAAAGCTTTTTTTATTATGCCATCAGTAAAAGGAAGACTAGGGAAAATGTGGGTCCCCTATTAAATGAAGGGAGTGTTCTGGTAATGGGGGATGCTGAGAAGGTGGACATACTGAATGCCTTCTTTGCTTCTGTCTTCACTGCAAAGTCTCCCCCTCAGGAATCCTGGACCCTGGAGGCAAGCAAGAGAGCCTGGCAAAGGGAAGGCTCCACTTTGGTCCAAGAGCATCTAGGTCCAAGAGCATCTAGGTCCAAGAGCATATAGGCGACATCACTCTGCATAAATCAATTGGATCCGATTGGATGCATCTACGTGTGCTGAAGGAGCTGGCAGACGTGATTACTGAACTGCTCTCTATCATCTTCGAGAGGTCTTAGAGAATGGGAGAGGTGCCTGAAGAGAGGAAGATACCTAATGTCATTCTGGTCTTCAAAAAGGGCAAGAAGGAGGATCTGGGGAACTACAAGCCAGTCAGCCTCACCACCATCCCTGGAAAGGTGATGAAACAGCTTGTTCTGGATGCCATCTCCAGGCAGTTGGAAGAGAAGAAGGCTATCAGGAGTAGTCAGCATGGGTTCACCAGCGGGAGGTCATGCTATGATGGCATCACTGGCTGGGTGGATGCGAGGAGAGCAGTGGATTTGTTCTACTTTGATTTCAGGAAGGCATTTGACACTGTCTCCCACAACATCCTTATAACAAAGCTGAGGAAGTATGGAATAGATGAGTGGATGGTGAGGTGAGTCGAGAACTGGCTGACTGGTAGAGCTCAGAGGGTTGTGATCGACAGCGCAGAGTGCAGTTGGAGGCCTGTATTTAGCAGCGTTCCTCAGGGGTCAGTTCTGAGTCCGGTCTTTTTCAACATCTTCATTAGTGACTTTCATGAGGGGATAGTGTCCAACCTCAGCAAGTTTGCTGCTGATGAGATGAATGGCTGGCATGCCGGAATGCTGTGCTGCCATCCAGCAAGACCTGGACATGCTGGAGAGTTGAGCAGAGAGGAACCAGATGAGGTTTAATAAGAGCAAGCGTAAAGTCTTGCACCTAGGGAGGAATAACCGCATGTACCAGTACAGGTTGGGGGATGACATGCTGGAGAGGAGCTCTGCAGAGAGGGACCTGGGGGCCCTGGTGGACAGAAGGTTGGCCATGAGCCAGCAGTGTGCCCTGGTGGCCAAGAAGGCCAGTGGCATCCTGGGATGCATTAAAAATAGTGTGGCAAGCAGGTTGAAGGAGGTGATCCTTCCCCTCTACTCTGCCCTGATCAGATGTCACCTGGAGTATTGCGTCCGGTTCTGGGCTCCCCAGTTCAAAAAAGACAGGGATCTCCTGGAGAGAGTCCAGTGGATGTCCACAAAGATGATAAAGGGCCTGGAGCACCTCTTTTATGAGGAAAGGCTGAATGACCTGGGTCTGTTCAGCCTTGAGAAAGGAAGACTCAGAGGGGATCTGATCAATGTCTATAAATATCTAAGGTTTGTGAGGCAAAGGGATGAGCCCAGATTCTTTTCAGGGGTGTGTAGCAATAGGACAAGGGGAAATGGCCACAAACTGAAGCATGAGAAGTTCCTCACAAATGCGTGTAAGAACTTCTTCACTATAAGGGTGAAGGAGCACTGGAACAGGCTGCCCAGAGAGGCTGTGGGGTCTCCTTCTCTGGACACGTTCAAGACCTGCCTGGACGCCTACCTGTGCAACCTGTTCTAGGGAGCCTGCTTTGGAAGGGGGGTTGGACTCGATGATCTCTAGAGGACCCTTCCAGCCCCTACAATTCTGTGATTCTGTGATTCTGTGATACCTACAGGCTTGTCCCAGTGGGATGCTACTATGCAGAGACTGACAAAGATTTGCTAGTGGAACCACATGGGAAATTCTATATACAGAAATCCTTGCACATTCAGTCTTATGAGAGCGATATTCAAATACTTTTGTAACTTTTTTTTCTTCTTTGAGTTATTTTAGGTAGTTGTGGTTGGAAATCAGATTCAGAAATTTTCTGAATCAAGCAGCTCTGGCATTTGATTTAGTGGTGAGGAAGGCATTGTATTTTTGGTTTTCTCAGTACTTCTGAGTTCAACAGTCAGAGAAGCAGGAGGACATATAGTGGCAACCAATCCTATTTCAGATTTTCTTGATGTTTTAGAAGTCTGTGTGGGGTTTTACATGTTGGTTGTGGCCAATTTTCTCTTTCTGTGATTTCCTCTTAGGCTCCTGATTTGTCGTCTAGCCTAGTCACTGAACTTTGGTGTAGGCCTCAAATCAAAAGTTCTTTTTCCTTCTGTTCTTGCTCTTGAATGCTTTCAAATCAGATCAAAATGAGAACTGTGCAAAGTAAAAAAAAAAAAAAAAAAAAAAAAAAAAGGTAAGAAAAAAAAAAAGAACTTCTTTTTTCTTTTAGGTACTTTTGAAAGAGCATTGTATTGAAAAAGATTATTTGTGTCTCTTCCCTCTTCTGAGAGTCTCTTATAGTAAGTGCTTTTTTTTCCTTTTTTTCCTTCTTTTAATTAAGAAAGCATAATATGATCTTTCTTTGGGCTCTGTGCTAACTAGAAGTTTTTCCCATTGTTTTTCCAATTTCTTCTAGAATTTAACAGAAAAGTATTTGTTTGAGTTTTAGCTGACAGTTTTGATTATGTGCTGCTGCTGTGCAAATAAAGCCACAGCATGCATAGTACAAGTGGTTATCAATCATCACAGAAGGTGGGGAGAGAGGAGGAGTGCAATGAGTGTGTGGGTGTCCTGGTTTCAGCTGGGACAGAGCTGATTTTCTTCATTGTGTCTGGTGAGATGCTACATTTTGGCTTTAGGAGAAAAACAGCGTTGATAACGGACACATGTTTGGGTTGTTGCAGAGCGATGCTGCACAGAGCCAAGGGCGCTTCTGATTTTCAGCTTCTTATAATGTTCTGCCACCAAGGGGGCAACAGTGGTGAGGCAGAGAGTGAGAGAGGGGGGCAGAGAAACAGAGGAAGAAAAAGGAAACCATTTTGGGTGCTGTAAGATTCTTAAAATTACACCAGCATTGTATGACAAAAATACAAGTGGAAGTAGTGACAAAGAGAGTGTCTCGAACAGTCTCTGTCTCTTTGTCAGAAAATGAATAGTTAAAGAAAGATAAATATAAGAAAAAATATGACAAAACTCTCAGGATCTCCATGGATTGACGACCTCCAAACTGGATCCTCTCTGGTGTTAGTAAGGTGGACCAGAACCAGGGAAGCTGGTAGGAGAGAGTGAGTAAATAAAATTAATGATGCAGTTCATTATTTCAAAAAATTAAATAAAAAATAGAGCAGGCTACAGTTAAAATTTTATTTCAGAATAATTAACTTCCTATTTCATATAAAGTTTTTTTTTTTTTCTGGATTCACATCTGTCCTCTTCAGTAGATACCAGTACAAGAGTGAGTATCAGTACAACTTTGCAATGTTGAAGTAATTTGCATGTGTTCATTCTGTTGTGATATTCTTGGTCTTCAAGTTATGCGGTATTTCCACAGTTCCGTTAATGGGTTTTATTGCCAATCCATGGCTGAAATTATTATCATTATGGTTGTTGTTATCTTCAGAATAGAATAGTTCAGTTGGAAAGGACATTCAAAAATCATAGAATTAGAGAATCACTTAGTATCCTAAGTTGGAAGGAATCCACAAGGATCATCAAGTCCAACTCCTACATCCACACAGAACCACCAAAATCAAACCCTATGTCTCAGAGCATTGTCCAAACACTTCTTGAACTCCAGTAGTTTGGGGACATCCACACCCACTGCCCTGGGCCATCATCCTCTGGTGAAGAAACTTTTTCCAATCCCCAACTTGATCTTCCCTGACACAGCTTCACAGTATTCCCTCAGGTGATCAAGTCCAACTTCCTAACCACTTTAGGACTAACCAAAAGTTAAAGAATGTTATCGAGGGCACTGTCTAGACACCTCTTGAGCACTGATAGTCATGGGGCATCAACAATATCACTAAGAAGCCTGTTTAAGAGTTAACCACCCTCAAAGTAAAGAAATGTTTCCTACAGTCCCTTCTAAATGTTCTCTGGTGCAGCTTTGTATCATTAAGCTTTATGAATATATACCTTTTGGAATAATCATTATAAAAGAGTCAGTTAGGAAAATACTAATGATTAGTCCCAATTCACATTATTTTTCTTGTTTTCTGACTTATATCTACTAGATATTTCACTTATTGCTGAAGATTTAATGTCACTTCTTACTCTTCCCTCTGCCATACATTTTAACCTATTTTAAGACAAACTGTATGAGTCTTCCAGCTGTTGGTCAAAAGTTGAAAACACACTTGAAATTCAGTTCAGTAAATATGGAAAGGTCTGAAAAGCTTCAGTAAGGGCTGGGTGAGAACTTGCATGGGCTTAAATTTAAACTTCTTTTAAACTCTATCAACTGAAAAATATTAAGTCTTATAATTTGTGTTCAGCACAGCATAAGCTTTCAGGTTGGTTTAACTGTCATACTAAATGAACACGAACTTCCAAGAAATGCTGGTGGAGTTAGAACTGTGCATTATACTCTAGAGGCAAGTGAAGGTAAAGGATAAATTTCTCAGTTAAAACAGGAAAGAGAAACAACAGAAAATGACATGGAGAAACAGTACCTGAGGAGGGAAGAGAAAAAAAAAAATCAGTTATTAGATTGTGTTGTGGTATTTTGTTTCAGCTATAGAATCAGTAAAATTTCAGCTGAAAAACAGCAGTCTGGAACCAGTTTGAAATACAGCAACTTTTTTTTTCAAATGCTTCTTTTGTAACTTTGTATCATGTGGAGGTCAAGAGAGTGATTCTTGCATAAGCTTTGTTAAATATGATTTACATAACATCAGGAGACTCTGCTTTTGGGTTATTACAGGCACTACTCCTCCTAGGGGGAATCCCATATCCAGCACAAAGATTCTCTAAATGAAATGGTACAAAGATAATAATTACTGTAAAAAAAAAAGTGAAAGAGAAAGAGTAGTAAAAAT
>NC_034438.1:36399187-36474074 GCF_002078875.1 Numida meleagris | reverse complement strand
ATGTGGTAAGAGATTGCCTCTATCTAGTGTTTAGGAAGGCTATAGATTGCATTAGCTGCAATTCCTAACACGTATTTTTGTAAACCTATATGGGCCCTTGGACAATACAGATTTTGACAATTCCTGTAACACAAAATGGCTCAAACTACCATTACAATCAGTAATCATTACAATCAACTGCTTGAAATGGTAGGAAGATGCTGAAATGTCTTTTCTGCTGGGGTGTCATTCAACCAGGCTGACCTCGGACTGTTCTTTCTCCTTGCTGATTAGACAATCCCTTACTGCAGCCAGGACTCTGATGTGATACAAAAGAGTAACACAGTAATTCTTCGTTTCAGAGAGTTTTTGTTGTCACTTTATGCAGACTTCTAACATTTTGCCAATTTGCCAACGTCAAGAATGCAGAACAAAGATATTGTGGGTATTTTAACAGATTTCTGGCTGCTGACTGACTTCCATCGTCTTTGCTTGTTTTACGCCACTGTAATTACAAGTTGGAAAAATAAAAAAAAAAAATGAAGAAGAAGAAAAAGAAAAGAGAAAAAAAACACCCTTGCCTCTAAGAAGATTCTGATAAGGACTTTCAATATAGGTAACTTAAATATAACATAATTTGCACCACTGTTTTTCACACAGCAGCCTGCAGCCTTTCTCGTTTGCAAGCATTTCTCTTGCTGAATCTGAATGCAATAGCGACAGGCTTATCTGTTACTGGCTGCTGTACTACACCATCAACAACTTTTTCAATCTCTGGGTTTTCTCTTGGTTATGTATTCTAACTTTTACCACTGCAGAAGTAGCAGTCCAGATGTAACTCAGTCCAGTACAGCACGGTGTTCCCTTATTAAGGCTGCAGATGGGTAATAAACAAATGTACTAGAGTGTGGAGTCAAGTACATTTTTGGTAGGAGCAGACACATAATGCAATTCCCTTGACAAGCTCAGAGGAGTTGGGAACAGAACTGGGAATTTCAGCTTTAAAACAAAGATGTATGCTCTGATTCAGTGGACATTATAGTGGAGATATCTTTGGTAATTATTGGTTGCAAATTAATCGCCATCGTGAACCATCATTTGAATAGGAAATACAGCTGGCTTGAAAATGCAAGTGGAATTTGAGATGACAGGAGAAGTCTGAGTTCTGCTTTTTCCTGCTGTGCTTGTTTTTCCCCTTTCTTTCCAATGGATGGTCAAATACTATATGTTGCTTTCTTTGTTCACTAGTATGTTGTACACAATAATGGAAGGCATGTTATAAAAAGTTATGTTGAGGAAGACAGTGTGAAAATTTTTGTTGACTTCCTCACATCGACGGAAGAGTAGGGGGAAAAAAAAGAGATGGCTAACCTCAAAAAGACTTGCTTATAGTGTTTTACAGCACCATGTCACCTGTTTTTGTTGTTGTTGCTGCTGCTGGTTTCCCTATGGAGCAGTTTTGCACATACAGAAGAGCAGAGAGATCATATAGTGCAATTTTTTCTTGAGGGCAGTAATGTTAACTAGATGTTTCCTATGGGCTTTATTGGCAACTATTTATCTTAAACTTGCCCTCAAGAACAAGCAGCAATGTGGTAAGAAGACAGATCCCTTCTGGCAGTTCTTGATTTCATTAGGTCATATTTTACTTTTTTTTTCTGGAAAATAGAAATCAAATTTTAACAGATGCATACCTTAAATGATGATATTCACTATCCTGGTTTTGTTCATTTGCTTCTTCTGTTGCTAAAAGACCATAGAATTGAGGTTCTTAGCTAAAGGGGAAGAATTAAATGAAAATGAATTTGAAGCACCTTCTCTATTCATTAACACCTGTTGATTGAGTTACGGGAATAGTCATATTTTTTCAGCAGCCAAATATACAGATCCATTTGAAAAAAAAAAAAAAAAAAAAAGACAGCTGTTGTCACTGGAGTGTATGTGTGCAAGGGAAATCAGCTCTTTAACTCTTACTTGATTTCTAGAAGATGCCTTCCTGGAAGAAGCATGTATTTCAAAGTAAAGGCTGAGCAGCGTAAGTGTGCAAGGAGAACTCAAGGGGAATTTCTCATGAGTCCAGAAAAGGGGGGAAAAAAGAGTGAAAGCATACCTCTTCCTGTGTCAGGATGGTGGTGGAAGGAGGGCAGGAAAGGAAATTCCTGTTTTGAATTGGATCAACCAATTCATTGTAACCATAGACAGCATGCCAAAATGGTTTAGGCATGTTTAGTCTGAGTGAGAGAAGGAAGCTTAAAAGATAATGCACTGTACTTGCATTTCTTTTCCAGATGTGCATATTTGTGCGGCAGGAAAATGTTCAGTTTCAGAATCACCTATATAATACCTGACAACTCATTCCATAATGCAGATAATTCAAGTGGTAACTAAATAAATTGAAGAGAATATCAGAATGGTGTTGGCCAAATTAAAGTTCATTCAGCATGAAACTGGCTTGTTTGGCCTTTCTCCTCTCCTCTCCTCTCCTCTCCTCTCCTCTCCATTCCTACCTCGGTCTTCAAGTATTCCTGCTGATTATAGAACAATGGTACACAGAGTGCTTGTTCCACTATAAATGTACAAAGTAAAATTCTTTTGTTCTATGCCAGTTGAGAGCATTGAGAGCATAACAGAGTTCATGACTGAAGGAAAGCAGATACCTGATAAGAAGCTATGGGAAACAACAGGAAAAAGTTACAGTTTGTACCCTGATTCACAACTGTTGCCCAGCAGACATTTCTAAGGTAGTTTTTATCCACTCCTTAGCCTCTGTTAGAAAATCACAATAGAGTTCTTGTGTTATGAGACCTAGACATTCCAGTGATGGCAACTGTCACATGCATAATTTTAGCTGGGAAAATTATATAAGTAGTTAATATCGTCACATAGGAGGCTAATGGATCTCCAGCCAGGTTAATTTTAAAAATAAAGCAAGGAAAATGAAAAGGGAAAAAAAAAAAAAGAAAGAAAAAAATAGATCCCTAAAACATGTAGAATTACTTGGAATTAAGTAATATATTTCTATAAACATGCAATTTGTAATTTGTATAAAATAATAATAATAACAATAAAATTAGGATTCAATAATTTAGTTTTCCTCACCAGCTTAATGCATTTTCATATTTTTTACGTGTAGTACATTGAATATGATAAATGAATATATACATGTATATATATATTTATATATACAAAAAAAATGTGAATATATTTAGTTAAATAAATCTGATTTGAATAAGCCTTACTGACTCTCAGTAAGTCACTGGTACATACATACTTGTTTTTCATATAGTAGCAGTATTTAATGTACGCTTCATATACCTACCAATTAGATACAACAAGCCAGATTTTCACCTCCAGGATAGCAGCTTTGTTAGTTTAATTGTTTCCTTAAAGAATGTGTATAAAGCAAACTGTTGGCTGGCAAAAATCTACAGAAAATCTGTTCTCACTGCCTGGGAAAAACAAAAACAAAACAAAAACAACAACAAGTGTAAACCACGACCACAACAACAACAACATGAACCAAACAAAACCCACATATTTCTGTCATATAAGCATACCAGCATGGATTCAGACAGTTCTAAGAGATCCGCATTTCACAGCTTCCATGCATTTGAAATACAACTTTCAGCCTGCTTACAAAATGGTACAGAATTGAACTCAGTTGGGTAGAGTTTTGCAAGCAGAAATATTTGGTGTTTTCTCCAATGTACATGCATAATTTAAGGCTTTGGTGTCCCATGAAATCTTTAAAAAAAACCTAACTATTTGTCACAAGATAACAGACTAGACCTGAATGTACAGTTCTCAACTTATCTAGCCCCAAGAGAAAAGGAGAATTTTGGAAATAAATGTGCAGAACTACTTGCCATAATAAAGTTCATCTTCTCATACCAGCTCTTGTGATTTTTTAAGTGACTGCACCTGGTTGGATAGAAGAGGTATGCAGATACAAAAAAGCAGAAAAATAATAATAATATATTTTTAAAATTATTATTCTGCAAGTTGTGGTAAGAATTAATACCCAAGTACAATGTTTTACTTAGGGATTAATGACCATGTGGTGGATGCTAGTCATTAAAGACAGATAATTCCTGTTCATCAATCTTGCTTCTGTCTGCTTCTTTTGTATGTGCACACTGTACCCTTATGAACACAGTTGATTATAAAACATGAAATCAGGCAAAAGCACTGAAGGAACTGCCATGAGAAGAAGACATGAGAAGAAGAGTATGACATAGTGGTGGAAGCAGTTGCGTAGTGATATGTCATTATAGTCTTCACAGTTTAAAAGAAAAAAAAGTAAAATCGCACACAGAAGGCAGAATGAAGTTTGGCTCTACAACTGCTGGTCTTGTAGTAGAATAGGAGAAGAACAAGCCCAGGTGGGAAAACAAGGCGAGGAGGAATTATGTCAAGAAAGAGAGAGGGGAAGAAAGAAAATGAATCATCACTAATTAAAGTAATAGAGAGAACATCGGGGAGAGAGGGAAAAAAAATGTAAAGATGAAAAGCATCAGTTACTGCTGAAGAACTAACAAGAAGATCTGCAAGAAAACAGGAGCATGAAACAAAATAAATGAGTCGTGTCTCAGCTAGCTGAAAAAGGGAAACCAAAGTTATAAGTCAGCTGAAGAGTAAGACCTTAAGAGAGTCATCAGCATGGAAAGTGAAGTCCTCAGAGAGAAACATAGAAAACTACAACGATAAAGAGAGATCCAGGAGTCTATGTCTGAAAGGAAAGCTTACACAAAGAGAGCAAAAAGACAACATACAGCAGTAAGATGTCAATGAACTATGGCCAAATGCAGAAATGTCTTCCATAAAATTAAAAGAATATAAGTGAAAGGGGAAGGGAGAGCAAACTAAAAGCCCTTAATTTTGATGCAGAGTAGGAAACAGGAACAGATAGATGGATTCTGAGGGAAAGGATAATTGCATCTACTATGGACAAAGGCTGAGGCACTGAACACATACAGCAAAATGATTTCCAAGAGAAGAGTAATTGTCCTAGAGATACCAAAAAAATGGAGGAAAAGGAAAATGGGAACAGGTGTAACATTAGAAAACAAAATAGGGTGGATACTGCCATAGTAAAAGAAAGATTTTGATATCTAAATTGAAACTGGCTTTCTGCTCCAATATTTTCCGCCTTGACTTCTTCTTCCCATATAGAACATGGAAGTGGGAAAAGTCCAAAAGTTCAGGAGGGAAGGAAAGAGGCAAGGCAAAGCAAGATGCTAGTAAGATGTTAGGTGGAAGAATGGATGCTTTGATGGGAGAGAGAGGAATGTTGAAAACCAGAGGGGAGCTGTAAGTTAACATTTCCACAAGTGACTCATTGGTAGATGAAAAAAAAATGCCAAGGTAAGTGAAACCATAAGCATTTTTTAAAGAAATGGAGAAAAGTAGAGACAAGTGCAACAAGTACCAGCTGTGAAGCTAACAGGATAAGAAGGAAAAGAAACAGCCTACGTCATAAAGGCAAAATGTGTCAAACTGTGCAGCAGCAAGAGACTATGCATATGGAAATAGGAATCAAGGAGTGAAACTGAGTTGCAAAAAGATAAAGTGAGAATATACCTCTTCTCTCTTGGAGATCAAACAGAACAGGAAAAAATGAGAAACTCTTTACATATTAGGCTGCTTTGTACTGATGATCTACTGCACTGGTGCCTGGAAAAGGCATTTATTATAATGTCTGGACAAGCCATCATTGCTTCTGTGCAAATCAGCTGATCAGCATGTAGGCCAAGTACCACACATGGATCAGCTAATGTTCATGTAAGTGTATTTATTCCATAGCAATTTATGTAAGGACTGTACAAAAACACACGAACACAACTGAGAATGTGAGATGGGCTCAAAGGACAAGTGCACAAAGGTGTGGTTGGCACCAGTGGGAGTGTATTTATATTTTCAGTGTTATTTATTTTCATTCAGACTGGAGGAGAGATGCCATTCTCCTACCAGTAGTTTACGTAACACTTTTCATGTTAATAACAAATAAAATGCTTCCACTAGCAACAGTAAATTAAGCCTAAATATTCATGCAGTTCTGCCAGTAACAACATTCAAAGATAGACTGATACATGTGCTTTTCAACAATCAATCACTAACACTGTCATTTAACTACCATTTTATTGTATTATCCATTTGTTTGCAGTAATGAAAAGCAGCATCAGATCTCTGGCTTCAGATATTTTGCTTCACAGGGCACGAATGAATTGGGAATAACAGGTAAATGCACAGCTTTTACCATCATCATATTCATCCTTTCTGTCTTCCCCTCTCTAAATGCTATTTTATAGATATGTGCTAGAAAAGCATCTGAACAAAAACACTGGTGCCTTAAACCTGCTGCTCTTAACTACTGCAGAAAGAAATGATGTTAAAAGTTATATATATGTTTACAGTTACATCTTATTTTTTCTCACCAAGGAATTCATATTCCTACTTTGTATATTCACAATTAAACTATTCTAATAAAATACTGAAGAATAGCACTGTCAATACCATTTTTAATTTTACAATGGTATACTCCTACCATAGGAAAACTAGTAAAATCTTTGACAAAAAAAAAAAAAAAAAAAAAAAGAAAGAAAAAAGAAAAAAGTCTTAAAAGGCAATATAGAAAAAATGGCATGTCCTTATAAATGCATTTCCCATGAAAATGTTAGAAGAAAATATAGAAGATTTCTAGGTGCCCCTGGAAATACAACCTCATGATGATACACTTTAATTTTGCTCTGTAGTCATGCCCTGATGTATTTATTGCCAAGTGATCACTGAGTTAAATAATCTGCACAGATTACCAGAGGAACTCTATTTTTAGGGGTCCGTCTGGTACTGTGGCAATGGCAGCTGATAGGATTACTAAATCCTGGCTATGTAAAATGCATCAATGCTGCAATAGAAAACTGCACTACACCACCGTATCTGCAAAGTCAGGCTGATACATGGAAACTTACATCCAAATCTATTTTTAAACATCTTTAATTTATAATTAATTCATGTGAATTTATGTCATGATTAAATTTTGTACTTTATCTTTTGGTATCACATTTAATGGCAGGGATATAAGCAAGTCCAGGGACCACAGAAGAGGGTGCTCACTATTTTAAGCAAAATGTGCAATGTAGAGATTTGTGGGGAGGGGAAAAAAAAATAAAATAAATCAAGCCACAGAACAAAATAAATAAACAATACAAAAACCAACAACAAAATACCGAATTTCCGGGTGAGAATGGGGGGAAGACGTGAGCAGAAGGAGGGGGTAGGGGAAGGGTAAAAAAAGGGTATTTCTCCTGCAACTGCCAACAGCTACATCTAGCGGTTTTAGAGAGTACAGACAGTATCACCTTCATCCTAAAGATGGGAAAGCATTTTGAACTCTGAATTAAGGCAAAGACAAAAATATTCTCCTTTGTAGAACTATGCAATTACCAGCACAGATGCTTCGGTAATTGTTTTCTATTTTTCTTCTTTTTTTTCTTTTTTCAGTATAATGTATGAAAACTTCCCTATGAAGGCAGAGGACTCGTCATCATTATGTGCTTTGAATTGTATATCTGTAGTTTCATAAAATGCATTTCTGTATTTTTTTATAAATATGCTACATATTTATATACTAAGTCTTAAATAATAAATACAAAATTCTAAGATCTACATGTTGTGGAGTGGGATTAAGAGTGTTTGAACAAGTTTCCATGTCTTTATGTTTGCATTTGATAAAAGAACCAAATCTTGTTAATGTACCATAAAAATAAAGAAAGAGCAAAACAAAACAGAAATACCAGAAAAATAACCTTCCATTTTCCAAAAGACTAATTATCATATGTTTTAGGTACTCCAGAAACTAATAGTATTTCCTTCAATCAAATAGGGGAAAAAATGATACTTTTCAGACAGTGCCACATACTGATAATTTCAAATAATGCAACAAAACTTCTATTCCCTTAACCTTGAGTCTTTTCTGAAGAATAGTGTTTTCAAGAATAATGAATAATTTATGGTGGTTTTCATTTCCACTTACATTTATGATTAAACTAGTCTGAAAAGGAAAAAACATGTTCATAAATCAGAAAAAAAATCTACAATTTCATATTATCTGAAATGTAGGACACCTAGAAAAATCAAACAAGTAAAATCACCTAATCATCCTTACAGTTAAACATGTATGACTCCACTAAATAAATAAAATAAATAGATAAATAAAGTGGATTCTTCAATCAACTACCTTTGCTCTGTCTGTAAAATAACAAGAATAGCAGAAGAGCATTTTCACTTCACTTGGATTTTTTAATTCAGAGGTAGCTTCCCAGAAGTCTTGTAAGAAATTTAAATTGCCAGTACCTTAGGAGCCAGGTTCTATCATAGATCAGAGTATGGCAAGAGATCGTAGAAGGAAAAGAAAACACTGAATTTTCTAAATAGATAAAACAGCAGTAAGCAATTCAAAATTTTTCTTTCAATAACTTACAGCTATATGGAAAAATCAAATGGCAGTTTTTCATAATGGCTCACAATAATTTCATGTAGACAGGACGAAAGGACTACGTGAAGTTTGAAATAGGCACAGTACATTTAATTGCAGATGCAGATCATATAAATGCATATTAGAGAATACTAATTAACTGTAACTGTTCAGGATATCTATGTTAGTATCACAGTGAAAAATCTAATGAAAATCTCTGCAAAAGATGATCAAATAACCACCAAGATCTCATTTCTGCTCTGTCATATTCAGAAACAATCCAGAAATATCCTGATATACTGATGTGTAAAGAATAGCTAAGAAAATAATACTAAATATACTCTTGCTCACCTTTTCTACCTAAGCAGTGTTTGTTTAGCCTGAGGACAGGCAGAGAGCTGGGGCTGTTCAGCCTGGGGAACAGAAGGCTCTGGGGAGACCTGAGAGCGGCCTTTCAGTATCTAAAGGGGAGCTACAAGAAGGAAGGGGACAGACTCTTCAGAAGAATCCGTGGTGACAGGACAAGGGGAAATGGTTTCAAACTAAAAGAGGGGAGATTTAGGTTGGGAGCAAGGAAAGCCTTCTAAAGAGATGGTGGTGAGGTGCTGAAAGAGGTTGCCCAGCGATGTGGTGGATGACTACCTTGGAGACATTCAGTGTCAGACTGGACAGGGCTCTGAGCAACCTGATCTAGCTGTGGGTGTCCCTGTTCACTGCATGGCAGCTGGACTAGATGATCTTTAAAAGTCCCTTCCAACTCACACGATTCCATGATTCTATGACTATTCCTTGATCAGTTGAATGAAGGAGGTACTTTCAGATATTACAAGACAATACAGTGAGAGATTAAAGGACACATTTTCAAAGACTTTTTAGTGCATCATATTCCAATGATTTTACTGAAAAGATGCATAAAATGAATGCAAAAAGCATGTGACAACATTTTCTCACAGGTAATTTTTGAAATGAGGATGGAGGGAGCTTATGAACAAAATGGAAACAAACTTTTTACAGAGTAGCAGATAGTGACTGAAAAATAGTGATAGTGACAGAAAAAGAGAGAATGGTTTTAAATTAATGGAGGGGAGATTTAGATTATATGTCAGGGGGTAATCTTTCACTGAGAGGGAGGTGAGGTGCTGGAGCAGGTTTCCCAGAAAAACTGGGATTACCTCCCTGGAGGTGATCAAGGTCATGATGGATGGCAAACTGATCTAGTGGCTGGCAACCCTGCCCACCGCAGCAGGTTGGAACTGGGTGATCTTTAAAGGTACAAAATCATACCTGTCCAACCCAAATCATTCTCTGAGTCTGTGATTCCATGAAAAACACAGTGATGTCTTTGTCTCTTTACACTGGGTAAGCACAATGGGTAGCTTAGATGTATTGATCTCTAACATTCTGTTACAGTAACTATTAGATGTTTGTTTGATTCCAAGTGTCATCCAAATCAGCTGAACAATAATCTCATAAATATCTGAGAGCCTGCTGCATTTCATACAAGCTACAGAAAATCAGGCAGTAGGGCAGGCAACTGTCTCACAAGTATGGGACTTGGTTTAAGCAACCATTTTCCTTCTTCAGAAGTAGAATTACACTGATACAATTTTTAACATGGTTTTTATTGCATGTTCTAATGTTTTTCTTTGCACTGCTGCTCTGCGAAACCTCTCTATAGTCCCCTTAACCGTGAATCAGGCAGTCCTATTATCTTTTCCCCTATTACTTCCACTTAAAACCAGAGCCCTTTAAAAAAAAAAGTCCAATTTTCCATAATAAACTGATCAGTTTTAGGTCTTGTCACTCTGGCATCCTGGAAAGCAGTGTCTGGATATGCTCTTCACTGGCGTGAGGCTGAATTTCTGTTGTAATGTATTTATTTATCATTGTTCTCATGTTAAACACAGGGTGGCACCAGAGCTCAAAGTATTGGAAACACCAGCTGAAAACTCCAGGTATCTTTTCTAGCCTCATGCAAATTTAACATTAAGGCCAACCTAAAAGAATTACAAGAGTATTCACAGTGGAAAAAGAAATGAGAGAATCTTTCCTAGCTGATGAAGAGGATGGATGAGCAAAAAAACAGTAATGTGATAAATGTAACATGTTTTACACGTTCAGTGCTTTTTATGAAGCAGTAATAATATAATTAGCATTATTTGAAAGAATGTTTTTCCAGTACTTTCTAGCTTGAGTAAAATTCCCAGTCTTTTAGAAAAGTTTTTCCTGTTCTGCATCACTGGAGACGGAGCAGAGATTTTATATTGTTACTTTCAATCTGTGTTCTCTGAGCACTTTTATTCTTACAGGCTGCCACTGTACGACGATGAGAAAATTGCCATTTTAGTCCTCCTGTTTTTTTGGTGGTGGTGGTTTAATTGTTATGCTTTTTCATTTGTTTGTTTTTTAATTGTTAGGGTTTTTTATTTTTTTGTTTTTGTTTTTCTTCTCTTTGATCCCACCTCCTTCCCACAAATTACATCAAAAAAAGGAAGTTTCACCATGCATTTCACTATGGCATTTTCAGTGACAAATCCATAGACATTTTCTTTTCTCTTAATTTCAATTTTCAGCTCTCCTTCATAAGCTTTAAGTAGCTGGACTACCATTCCCTTGAAAGTCTTAGGTGAATACAAAAAGCCCAGTGCTATTGAAATGTATGTATGAAATATATGTATATCAGTCAGCACATCTGACTGCCTTCACAATGTAACAGCTAGTATTCCTTGCTGACACTAGATTCTTTATTTTTGCAGGCTCTTGTGCGTGACTTTCCCCACTTCAGAAGAATTATCATAAACTACATACATAAAATTTATTCCCTTGCATAGCTGTGTAAATTCCATTATATTGTTTACGCTAAAGCAAGCTTTCACCCAAACATCTTCAGTACTCAACAGTTCTTTACAGTCTAAATGCATTTGATATAATGTAGTGGATATTTTTTTTTTTGAGAGAGAAGATTAGAAAGACTCAAAAATACCTTTTTTTTTGATGTAAAGGCAAGAGCAATGACCTCTGTTTATCTATCTTCAGCACAAACTCATCTGCTCTTAAAAAAATTCTGACTAAAGTGACTTACATTTAGAGCTTCACTTAATTTCCTCCTCTGATGCTCTCAGTAGTATGCATAGAAAACCCCTTTGTATATATGCTCGTCCATTTACTGCTCTCTCTCTCACACCACTTGTTTGTGCACCATGGCTACTGTAGACAGGTACTGCCCTTTCTTAATGCCAGGAAATTACCTAAGCCCTTAGGCATTTCTATAACTGAACACTTTATTATTATTATTTTTTAAAAAGAAATATCATTCCCCATCTCCCACTCTGGCCATCAGGGAGCCCTTTCACAATGAAATGAGTGGTGTAATCAGTCTGTTTCACAAGTATTAACCTAAATCCTACATTTTGCAGTACTTAAAAAAAAAATTTGAACTGAAAAGTTGGATGCAAATTTGTCCTGGAAATGAGGCATATATCATAACATTCAAGACACTTATGAACTGGCCATATGAAAAGAGCATTCTTCATTTAAAACTTCTCTGTTTAAAAAACTTTTGAAAGTACTGCTCTCACTGTCCAGAAACTTGTGCCTCTTGGATGGAAGTCAAGGGCTAGAAGGTTTTAACTGACTTCAGCAGTAGTTAACCTATGATTACTCACTGACACACAACTACACGTATAGCAATTCCTCCTCTTCAACAAAAGCAGTATTTATATTTGCAGAAACAGGACCAGACAGAATATGCTCAAAATGGTGCTACTCTTGCCTCTAGTAAGAATACACGTTAAATTTTATTGAAATACCTTACAATTAGGAGAGCTGCTGGAAAGTAGTAATGTAATGTAATCACTTCCTTCTGCTCCCCAGATCTGCAAAACTCATACTCAGCTAGCAAGCACTTCTATTTGTAATGTGTTTGACGTTATACTACCTCCTCATTTCCACCAAATGAGAATTTCAAGTGCTCATTTGTTCACATATTAATGTTGAATAGCAAGATCAGGCTCTCAAAAGAAGCATGCTGTTCTTGAGGCCCATCTGAACTCTGCAAAACAAGAATGAAAAAAGCCCACTTAAAATATATACAAATTTTCTACCAATCCTTAAGCTCTATTATTTTTAAGGATACAATAGCTTTTTTGATGCATTTTTGCATCTTTTGGCTTCCCTGGTGAATGTACATACCTCTTGAAAAAAAATTCTTTCCTATGTTTATGAAATCAGATTCTAACCCTCTGCAGAGCTGACACACCTCTCAATTTCAAAATAACTCATATGTTGTAAAGAGTTTCCTCATTAGGCCTAATAATTGATTTATTGTATGTTACTTAGTTATGACCTAACTATAAACTACAGGTCTGCACACTTTTTTCAAGGGGTGTTGAATTCTCTGGGCATCTGCCTCTTGAGAAACTGGACCTTTTGCTAGTGCCATAATTAAAACATATGGAGTGGTTTCTTCTGCTTTTCTCTGAAACTTGTCAGTTAGTGAGATCTGTTAAACATAATTTGTGTGTATTTGTCTGCTTGTATGTTTTTCTGTTTAGTTGATGACTATCACACTTATTTCCCATAAACTACTTTGGCCTGACTCTCTCTTTCATTTATCCCATGAAGACAATAAGAATTACGACCAGAGTTAACCATAGTAGCGTAGGTGTATGTATGTTGGAAAACAATTGGGGTAGTTAGGAAAAAAAAAAAAAAACCTGTCTCTGTGGAAGGCATGTGGGAACATTTCATTCAGACCTAACCATTCTGTATTTTTTTTCTAGAATAAAATATCAACTTTTCCGGATGCCTACTTCTACTATCCTAGACCAGTATGAAACTGACAGAGCTTGCAATGTTTAACACAGAATAGCCAAGATGATCTCTGATTTCCCAGTAGCTAAGTGAGCTGTTGATCAAAGGAATAATTGGAAGCCACTCTAAAAGAGACCACCAACATTTGCATGAAGTGAGGAATCAACAAGCGATGCCTAATTCCACCAGTGTACCTGGGGTCTCTAATTACCTCATCAGGGGTCTACAATCTGAACAGTAATGCAAAAGAAAAAAATAGAGGTAATAATAGCAAGTTTTCCATTTTGGAGATACTATAAAAGATCATCAGGAAAAAATGATCATGAGCTATAATTACTTTTTTCTTTTTCTCTTTTTCCAGTATGCAATCTATAAACAATATCTTTAAAGAGCAAGTCAAAGATTACATTTGCTCTTTCATGTTGTAACATTTTTAACTAGTCATTTTTCATTATTTTTAACATCTGGCTTCCATAAATCCTAACTGAAGTGGAAGAAAAAGGTACATTTTCAGCTATACTCTGATATTGTTACATTCTGTTTTGACTATTTAAATAATGTACTGGTTTTTTATTTCATGAACTGTGTGTAGACAAATTAATAGTAAATTAAGAAAAGAAATGAATCTACAAGTAAATTTCACAGAGGTTAATTTTATTTTTTTTAAGTTAGTTTGATTTTCTTAGATGAAAACTTTACTTTTTCAAGATTAATCAAGCAAACAGAAACTTAATGGCATTTGTTGACTTTAGATAAACACTGGTAAAAAGATACGTTCATTCCATACAGAATACAGGTATTGAAAAATACATTTCATGTTCCAAGTTTTCTACATAATAGCTGTATACTAAGTACCATACCAAAGAAATCTCACTGTGTAAGTCTCACTGTATTTTACATAGACAGCTGAGGCTAATATAAAGATTTTCAGTAACAGGGCTTGGGTACATCAGGAGACCAAGAAACTTATTTATCGCTTCCACATAAAGCCACCAGGATGGTTTCATAATCCCCTTTGAGTTCATCCTGTCAATGTAAGTACAAAGGAGTGCAATTGTTAGGATAACGGTCTCAAGTGACATCAATTTCAGTACATTTACTAAACATCTGTCATTCACCTAAATATATTCATCACTTTATAACACATACATCTAATCCACAGCATGAGCTTGAACTGAGTACGTTCACTGAAGCTGAATTATTAATACCCCAGACTGGAGTAAAGTTAAACAAGACTGATAAAAAAAACTGTCTCACGGATGGCATAAATGAAAAAGAGAAATAAACAAGACTTCACTGTCCAGGAGGCTAAGCTCTCCCTCATTAAAGAACATGAAAATGCCTTCCTTGACCAGTGACATCCAGTGTTTACTCATACTAAACTAATCCAATGTTCACACATGCTAAAACACCATGCACATTGTGTCTATGATTATCTCAAACACAGGTTAATGGTCCAGTGATACTGGACTCACCAAAGAATCTCTTATTCAGCCATGAAAAATAGATAACTCACTGAAATTAGACATGCTACATTTTCTCAAGTTTGAATCTATCATGCGCATACTTAAGTATTATATACTGCAGTCAACCTTGTCCTCAAGCCATTTGGACACAATCACAATTTCGGTTGAGGTGATGTTATTTCATAGAAAATTACAGATAACACATAGTCATGGTGGACGAAAAATAATAGTCTTTGTCACCTAAATGAAAAAGAAGCCAAGATCATCTAAAATCAAGAAGGTACTTTAGCACATGCAGAGACTATGCTTCTGCTCCAGTTAAGACTTCTTTCTTAGTTGTCTACTAGCCTCCACAAGGGTGCTCTGCAGGTTTAGCTTTCTTCTAGTACCTCACTTGCTTAGGTTTTCTAGGAAATAAACTGAGTGGCCTGCCTCCTTTAAGAAGATATTTTCGTCAAATTATCTCATTTCAACTAAGTGACCTGGAAAGCAGGATAAATAAACAGCATCTTAACAAGGTATTTGCAGGAGAACTCAAACATGAAAAGTCAAGAGCCAGATGCACACAATTTATCTCACTAAGCTGTAAGAGCAATTACCTTCACTCTCCCACTAATGTGCCCTACCTGCCAAAGTCAGGAACTTGGGAACAGAGTAATCTTTCAACTTTTGGTATCTACTACAAAATAACCACTACTAGCCAAATACTATAGCTTTTCCAACAGAAATATTGCACCATGAAGTAAGTCAGTTCTACCAGCATATGGATCACTGAGAACATGAGTTACTCAGAAATGTATTGTTCAGGTGACTTCGAAGCAGAAGAATTAACAAACGCTATGATTGTTTTCCATTTTGTAGTTCACTCAAGAGAAAACCTACCATAATTGCTTGGCGAAGAGAGATACCATACAGACTCTTATAATAGGCTTTGATCTCATTCAAGTCTACTTCATGGCGTGAAACCATGATTCTGATGAGCTGTTTGTGTCGTGTCCCACTCCCCTGTTAAAAGTAACATACAAATAAACAAAAATTGAGACTATTTAAGTCAATGAAATATTTTCCTAAATCAATGTTCTTTGTGTTAATCCCTTTTTTGGGAATACTAAGATCAGATCCTATTTCTCTAAAATATCTAGTCCTCTCATATTCAGTCTTCCGGTTCCTGTGTGGCCAAATTTTGGCTGTCTCCATGCTTGGACTTCTTTTTACAAATTTGCTTTAGCTGCTTCCTAAAAATAGACAAGCCCTCCACCATACTTGCTGGAAACCAGAGACCACCTAGATATCATTCCAGTGTATTTTTGTGCTTTTTTTTTTTTTTTTTTGTACTTTAGTGAGCTGTTATTTTCATGATTCAAACAGTTTTTCATGTACCAGTCAAGGCCGATCCTCTTCAAATCACACGAGTTACATAAATTCCTTCATAATATACTATTTCATGAGCTACATGTGCTTTACTCAGCTCAGGATCCAAATTTGTCAGATGTTTTGCCAAAGACTAAGCTCTTACAAGGTTCTCCTGATATGTAATTGTTTCATACTTAGTTATCACCAATATTTTAGTGGCTAGAAAAATATGAAACATTCAGTTAGATTTCTGTCACAACACAGAGTATAAGATATACTTGTGGATGGACAGATGCTTTCCTGAATACTCTGGCAAAACAACAGCTCTTTCTATGGAATGACACTCAGAAATTTAAAAGGAATGAAGTCAAGCAGAGAGAGAAATGCACTGGATTCTCTTCTGCAGTCTTTTTTTAATCACACAAAGTTCTTAGAGAATTCTAGCTCTATTTTATATTTTTCAGATCATAACACACACCATGCTCACAAGAAGCTCTTTCTGAAAGTTACCTTCATTGCCAAGTGGAGTTTTTCAGCAAAGAAAGCTGGCTTGCTTGTGGCACACTTAACTATAATGAAACAATGGGATTAGTTATGTAGATTATAAATTTAGAAAGTTACAAAAGCAAAAATCTGGAAAGAATTCTTAAAATGTCTCAGTGTTCCTACTAGTATACACTGTTTATCTGTTTCTTTTTCACTTGTCTTCAAAATATGGGAGAAGTAGCAGTTACTTTCCTGTCTTTGTTCAGAAGGTAATTCAGTCAGAGGAGAAAACTCTGCTTACGGTAAAGACAGGACCATACTCCCCAGTCAACTGCCACAAAATTAAGAAAGATGTTGCAGTTCTTATGAAGAAAAAATGTGAAGGCATTCAGGTCCTCTACAGATGAGCTGGAGGTTATGACCTGATGTTTTGTAAGCCCTTCACTTCTAATACTAAGAGAGATCTGATTTGTTTTTACCCAAAGAATGCTTGACTGTGATGCGAAAGAGAAAAACAAGGTAAGGGTCTGCTTTCTGATTCCATCCCAAGTCCAAGAACAACAGTGATTTAAGTGGCTCACCTTACTGTTGTTCATCAGGGTAATTTTAAGGGTCTTAATACACACCTGTATCCATGAACCTTATGGTAGTACTTTCTTGAAGAACACCATCAAAGAAAATATATTATATTTTTAACAAATATATATCATAAATGTCTTACTTCTCAATGAATGTAAAACCAAAATGGTGTCCCATTAGAATGACAGAAGTGAAAGTTAGTTTTTCATACAGTCAGCATATTCAATAGGTTATTTTCTACAGAAGTACTTACCAAGGGCTGTCAGGCAGTTTTCAATATCACCTTTCAGCTCCAAATCGAGTACTTTGTTCATGTCATGCTTGCTGTATTTAGCATACTTCTGAAAGACTAAATGAGGGAAGAAAACTCAGTGAAGAGTGATGAAAATATCATATTTTCGCTCTACCTTGTCCTCTTTATTCTGGCCGCACTGCTACAGCAGTGCACATACATGGCTGGTTGCAGGCCATCTTTATCATTTCTTGCAGCTAGCACAGTGTAAAGAAAAGCAGTACTGTATAAGCTGGTGGAGTCAACATGAGGAATGGAACTATGCTAGGGCGGAGGGCTCCTTTTCCCATTAACAGAAGAAGAGGTGACATAGTTACTGCACTGGAGTCTGTGGAGTAAGGTGGTATCTCTCACCCAGGGCAATCTGGCTGAGGAACAAGACCATGTGTTTGGAACCCTGCCACAGTGATTCATTGTCCTTGTGGTCACTAGTTTTCTGAGACTTCACAGTAACAGTTATGTTAATAAATTAAGTGACACTGCTCTTCACTAGAGTGAAAAGAACGGCAGAGTGGCCAACTGCACCATTATGTCAGCAAGTACAACCTTTATGGCAGTCATTCTAACTTCTTGGAAATCCATGTAATCTTTGAATTCATGAGCAGGCCATGTCCAAAATACAGTTCCTGTGAGGAAAAAAGTTTCACACATCCTACCCCTTCGAAGATGAGGGTAGCTTCTTGCAGTAAGAACAGTAATAAACACATTAATATCCGTCCCCTTCCTTTTCTCTCCTGCTTCATATAAGGCCTGTCACACACACACACACAAACAAAAAATTAAAAAAAAAAAAAAAGTAAAATTAAAATGGTAAAGTTAACATCAGTATAGTAAAACCCATACAGAAGTACTGTATTCCTAAGGCTACCAGCCAAAGGGAGGTCACCATTTGCAGTAAAAGACTAGTTCGTAACAAGATACATAACTACATAGTCTCAAGCTCTATCAAGTGATACTTATGGCATACTCACTTATGGCATACTAGTTCCTAGAGAGTATTATACAGATACAAATAATATTTTCAGGCATTTTAGAATCACCATCTAGCCTTCCTGGGTATGTTTCCTTCTTGAGTGAAGATATTTTTTTATGTATCATGATATACTACAGTCTGTATGGAAGTTCAGGACTGGCAGGCTTTCCTCAGAGAATAAAATTAGCTCTGATCAACTAGACAAATGTGAAAGAGAAGCCTATCCACTAGGTATTTCTTGTCTTTCCAGGAGTGACTTTAAAGTAAAGTAAGAATCAATCTCAGTAAATTTCGTCATCTACTCAAACCTCTCTAGAAGTGTTAATTAAATGCCTTCATAGTGCAACAAAAAAGATTTAACAATACTCTCTCAAGGTGCTGGCGGGGAAGCCTTCTGGACTTTGCTGGAAATTGTACTGAACTTCAGAGCTCAGATGGAGTATTAGTTTACTAGCCTTGCATATGTAGGGATGATGGCAAACCTATACCCCTCAGGCAGCAGGAATAAAAATAAAATTTCTCACTGACCCTTTCCCTGCTGAATTTAAAGTAATAATAATTTAAAGCCAATCTAGATTTAAACTGTCATAGTGATGCAGGAATTCATAAGTGAAGACTCAGGACAGGCTGTAAAGGTTTAACGATGTATTAGCAAAACTGTCACACTAAAGGCAGAAAAAATAAGGGAAAAAATGTTACATTGTTTATTTTAGAATTATGTAGAAAATGACTGTGAGGTTTACAGTAGCTGGTTCTGTACCTACCTAAATACATAATTTGACCCTCAAATGAAGAACCATATTTATTTTAAACAACAAGCAAACAAAAAGATTAAGTCTATTTTCTCTGAATACTGACCTCTACATCAAATGGTCTGTATGTTTTACACAAACTAGAAGATGTTTTGCAACATTCTTGAAGTTGGCTATTAAAGATTTCATTTCACCTAGCAAACCTCATGTTAACTTTGGAAAACAGTATCCTCTTAAAAAATATTGCTCCATAATATACAACTGTGTGTCAAGTTTGCATTGCACAAGAGGTAAAACAGAACATTCACAGCCTGGCAGAATTTGTAAGAACATCAAGTGAAGAAGCTCTGCAGAGCACTAAGTGTGGTCTTACCCTGGCATCATTGTCAGCAAGATCATCATTCACATAAGGATCTTCAGATCGGTCACCCTATATAAAAAATAAATAAATAAAAATAAGAAAATTCACTGTTAGTTAAAATAATTCATTCAGCAAAATCACTATTTTAGAGTTTTGTTCTGTCATACTTATCAACAACTCAATATAGAACTGCACACAGATACAGTCATGTTAGTCTGTGAATAAAGCTGACATTTTTGTTAATCAATCAGAGCTCACATTTCCAGGGCCAACAACAATGTATTTATGAAGTCATACATTAAAATCCACATTAGAATATCTTAATGTGAAGTTACAATGTTTAAATCTGTGACGTACTCTCTGATGATCACTGAGTAGACTTCTTCCAAGGTGATTTAAAAGGAAAACTGAAAACCAAAACCATGCACTTGAATATATCATAAAATAATCCAATGTGCATATACAAGCTTCATATAAATGTATTTAGCTGTGATGGAACCAAATATTCATGTATTCTAATGTTATTTTTACTTCTTAGCTCCAGTGTTTCAACTGAACTGCTTTTGAGCACCCATTTGCAAAAAAAACCTCCATCCATTTATTAGCTATCTATCACTAGCTCATGACAAGAAGCATGTTTTAACAGGTAGACAAAGTTTTTCTTTCTACTTGTATGCATTTCTCTTTATATTTCTAGTCAGCTGACATTCTAGTTGTTTTTTCAAGTGCTAAATGACAGTTACCACAAAAAAAAGTCTTAAATATCAAACTGATAAATTACCATTAACAACAAATATATGTTTCTTTAAAATCCTTCTGAGATAAACCTTGTTGCAGCTTGTTGAAGAACCATTTCATATGCTCTATTGTAATATAAGAAAAATCAGTGCAAGGAAATAAATATTTCTTAAATTCTTATTTATTATATGAGTTTAATATAATGCTAACATCATTATCTTTTCATTACAGGTAATGTCACTGAAAATCTTTAAGTACAACATACCTTGGCTAGAGTAACCAAAGCCTTTTGAAAGTCTCCAGATGTGTCAGAGATGATATCTTGTGTCAGATCTCTCTTCAGTACTGAAATCAAATGAAAAAAGAATCATATTTTGCTTTAAGCGATATCAGTTACTTTGTGAGGGTTTTTTTTCAGTCTTTTCTGAATTTCCCACTTAAATATGCCCAGCAGTGTGGGGGGAGACTTAACAACAAAGAGGTCAACAGACTCTGGTAGATCTTATCTCTATGAGGCCTCCGGAGTCTGGAGACAGGGCTAAGGTGTAAACAGAATACTCTTTAGTATGCACAGCTAATGTGGTCACTTCTGGGACAGTTAAGCAACCCTTTGTTTGTTATCTACGTTGTTGTGAAGAACTTAAGGATAATTAACCGGGAGTGGATTTACTGCTTACAAGTGAAGGATATATAAGGTGTGTGTAAAACACAATAAAGAGGAACTTGCTATTAAGAGAACTTACTTGCTATTCTGAGAACTTGCTATTCTGAGAACTTGCTATTCTGATGCCACACTGACTGGGGGAATTCTGTAACGGGACCAAGCGCAGACACAGCAGAACTGCAGCTTCTTTTCTCTTGTTTCATTTTGAGAGAATAGATATTTTTATGTCTTCTAAACCCTGGGACATGCTGTAAAATTGGAGGCTAAACCCAAAATCTGTTGAAAAAGTTCTTCTTAAAGGTCTAATGGATAGGCTCCTGCTTGTGAGATTAAGGGGAAAAAAAATGAAAACAAAAACCCAAAAATCTTGAAACTTTGAGAGCAATTTGTCCCTCATTTTTATTTTTGGATGCTTTGTTCAGCACAAAACCCTTCTGAAAAATCACACTATTATTCTAGGTTTCTAACCTAAACTGTTTGATTGGAAAAGTTAGCTCACAATTCCATAAAACATAAGTTAATTAGACAACATTGATAGATTGCAGCAAATTATACATCCATGGGAGATGCCACAATATGTTTTATTCACCTCTCTCAACATTTTCTGCCTTTAGTTCATAGGTTGTTCCTGTCCTTCAAATTATCTGTGTTGTTAATTCAGTACACTTTTGTTGAGGTCAGTAAGATCTTAAGAGGTCAGACAAGCCTTAGTGATGGGAAAAACAGAGCACTGGGGTTTTCCTTGCATCTTATAGAAGGTAAGTAAATGCATGAACCATTCCAAGAAATACTCACAGTTCTATCTGGAATCATGAGTCTTTTCCTAATGAACTGAGATCTATGTAAGCCAGAAATCATCGGTATTCCTTCCCCACATCTCTTTCAGTCTTATATGAAGTTTTACTTTCCCCCTAAAATGTCAGCTCCTCACTGAGAAGTAAGGCTGCTACAGAGTTTTGAGAAGATATGCATAATCCACTCTAGATTCTTTCACTCCAGGAATTAAGTTTGCACAGATCTGCTCATTATGAGTGTTTTGATAAATATCAAAGATATGAATCGTTATGAGACAGGGTTTGGCCGTCTTTGAATCCTGCATACCATTATACTTCCTTGTCACCCTGAATTACCTTCTTTATAGTATCTGCTGGCTTCCCTGATTTCTCTGTTGTTTCTTGAGGCCAGAATCTCAATTAAAGTATCCTCATCAGTTCCAAGCCCCTGTTAAAAATGATTGGATTTTCAAAAAATATTATTTAATGCAGAAAACTCAAAATCTAGAATAAAAATATGATGGGAATCACAGATAAGACTTTAAAGAACCCACATAGAACAAGACATAAAAAGTAAAAACATTTTGCTTTCATAAAATATCATTATTTCATCTCTTTCAGAATTCATTTTTTGGCAACCAATATCATGCTGATACCCAAAAGAACTGTTAAAGTGACCAAGCAATGTACATAGAAGAATGTAAAAATTATGAAGAATAATAGCCCTTTCCTTTTCTATTTTCTCTTAAGCAAACACATATGTAAACACCATGGCTTTCTAGCACTTTATCAGCAACCAATTTCCAATTTTCAGAAGGCAAAGAGAGCTCTTGCTCACAAAAGAGTAATCAATCTCCCCCAACCCTGAAATTCAGCACAGATTGCTGCCTTGTTCCTAGTTACTAGCTGTGGATTACCAGAATCAATGTATTTTACAAAACGGGGATGGAATTAATGTTGTACACAAGCTTATACAATATTCATCCAATATCACTTAAAGGACCTGAGAGTTATTTACTTATCTTTAGTGAAGCTTCTCTCAGCTTTTTGTCTTACCTTCATAGAGGCCCTTAGTTCTTCAGCATCAAACTGAGCAGGAGTTTTGAGAAGAGCAACAACAACATCTTCCAAGTGGCTCTTCAGTACCTTTTTCAAGTCTTCTTCCAGACTCTATAAACAAAAAAGAAGAAACTCTGTGTCTCGGTTTCAACTGAGTTAGAATTAATTTTCTTCATAGAGGCTAGTATGCTGTGTTCTAGATTTAGGAGAAAAACAATGCTGACAGCACAATAATTTAGATTTTGCAAAGCAGTGTTTGCATTAAGTCAAGGACTTTTCAATTCCTCTTACTGCCCAGCCAGCAAAGAGTTTGGGAGTGCACAAAAAGTTGGAAGGGGTCACAGCCAAGACACCTGACCCAAGTTTTTCAAAGGCATATAATGTACATCACATTCATCTTGGCGTCATGTTGAACAATAAAACTGGGGGACAGTTAGTCATAGCATTGGGACTGCTGTAGGACAGGGATTGGCTGTGTATTTGCTGGAAATGGTGAGCAGTTGCATTTTGCATAACTTGTTTTGTGTACTCTTTTATTATTACCTTTATTTTTCTTCCTTTGCTTTTCTGTCCTATTCAACTGACTTTATTGCTACCCCCAAGTTTGACCCATTCTCCAAATCCCTATCCAATCCCCCTGAAAGAGGAGTGAGAAAAGAGCTGTGTGCTGTTTATCTTCCTGTCAGGTTACACCACGACACTCTGAAGCTAGTAAATTGTTAAAAATTGTTGTTCTGCCACCGCTCAAAAATTAGCCTGATCTGTGACAAATTTTAGCATACATCATTCTTTTAGTTACTGGAAAGAATTACAAATCACTTGAAATTTCTGATTTGTCATCTTCATGTTAACTAAAGAGTCAGTGTTTTCCAGCAAGTATTCACGACAGCTTTCATGCACCGCATGTCACAGAATGACAGAATGACTGAGGTTGACATGGCCATCTAGAGGTCATCTGGTTCAACTCTCCTGCTCAAGCAGTGACACCACAGACCAGCTTGACAAGGAAGATTTCCTGATGGCTTCTGAAAATCTCCGAAGAGGCTCCACAACCTCTCTGGGAAACCTATTCCAGTTTGTGCCCATTGACTCTTGTCCTGTTACTGCACACTACTGAAAAGAGCCAGTCTCTGTCTTCTTTCCACCTTCCATTTTGGCATTTATGGGCACTGATGAGATCTTCTTCTAAGCATTCTCTTTTCCTGGCTCCAAAGTCCCAGCTCTCCCAGTCTCTCCATATATAAGAGATGCTTCAGTCTCTTGATGATCTTAGTGGCCTTACATTGGATTCATTCCAGTATATCTAGGTCTCTGTTGTACTATCACTTTCCAAAAAGCAAAGGCACACTAACAATAGTCTGCAAATTAATTTCAGTTTAGATGTACAGATTTAACTGGAGTAAATTTTGTATAGGAAAAAGAAAAGAACAATTAAAAACTCTACAGGGACTAGCAGTTTCACCATGCAGAAGCAGAAGCTCACTGTTCCCTGTACTGTTCTCATCAGTGTTGAAATAGTTGTGAAACAGCTTTATAGTCCAACATATTTTCCATACTGTTCGGTGTTCTATATGGACAAAAATATTTTGTGAATATTTGGCCTCTAAAATTCCCTTCTTTATTCCTCTCATTCCCTCTGCAGATTGCCTCCCAAATATTAGTAAATATAGGCACTCCCTGTGATTTTGCAATGTAAGAAATCCTTTGAAAATTTAAAATCCTAGAGACCCAGAAGTTTAAAATTTATCTTTTTATTTCAAAAGGATTGCCATTACATTCAAAGAATTATCAGTGACAATATAGTCGCAGGATTACTATCACTGCTACAGTTTTCATAAACTACAAAAGGCAGTATCACTGCAATCTTTTGTTCTACAAAGTTAAAGCTGTTTATGCCATAAATGCCAGGATCAACACTGCTATTCCACACGCACATTTAAGCTCGACTTGGATATACTATACCTTTCCTTTGGCCTGCTGATAGGCAGCTTTGATCTGCTGACGCTGAGCATTTGTTCTTTTAGTCAAGATGTCAATGATGGTGGCTTCATCCACACCTACAAATTACCAAACAATGTAATGACTGCTAGATTAGAAATGTTATAGTGCATCATTTAATCAGACAATAGTTTTATTATTTGTACTGTGTCACATTTTGAGTGCTTGACACATCAAAGTTTAACCAAAAGGAAAACTGTACATATCTCTTGAATTACAAGAGATACAGTGAAGAAACCTGATTGATTCCCATAGAAATCAGAAGGCTATGTTTCAACAATTTAATACAGAAAGTCTGAAAGTGATCTGAGGGCAAAACTAAAAATAAATATTTAAATAAATAATAGAATTAGACAGCATGCTCATTTAACCTCAGCAAGCCAAACTGAAAAAGCTTTCAAAGCACAGTCAAAGTGCCAAATGTTAACTTCATAAAAAAGAAGTGTAAAAGAAGCACACACAGTAATGTAGTGTAGGCATATCCACTGCCTTGAACGGATTCTATGGAAATCAAATTAAAAAATATATCAAATTAATTTGGCATGGTATCTTTATTTTTATATTCTCCAGAAATTAAATTCAAGAAATTCATGAACTTTAGTGTAGTACTAAGACCTGAAATTGTAATTCAGAGTCAAAATATCAAAGAGAAGAGATTTTTTTACCAGGTGACCTAATTAAATGTCTTGCTGGGCTTTTAAAAGTTGAGTCACCTGTGCTGCTTTCCATTCCCTCTGGCTCTGATATTTTATTCAGAGATATTCTCAAAATTTTATACGGAAGAATCCTTATGTAGCACACTAAATATTTACTCCTCTTACCCCTTACAGTAATGGCTTTGTCCAAAGCAGAAACATCAGCTGAAGGATCAAAGTTTGGATACGAATGTACTGCAGAGCCACCTTTTGAACTTTTCTAAAACAAAACAAAAGAAAAGAAAGCAAAAAAAAAAAAAACCAACAGAAAAAAGGTGAAAAGCTAGTTTAAAAGAATATTTATGCAAAGAAACAGACTTATGTGCATAAATTAGCCATGCATTTGGGATGGACTACCTAGGACTATAAAGGGAAAAACACTGAGTTTTCTAACTACAGATAGCTAGATAGACCCAATATGGTATGAGCACTGGATCTGGGTTTTTTGTTGTTGTTGTTTTTTTCCCACATCTCTACAATTTAACAGAAAATAACTTACATATTCTTTTGGATCCCACAATACTTATTTGTTAGAGTAAGTTGTATTCTCCAAAATAAAATATTCTCCTAGAATATTCTAGGAAAATATTTCATAGCTGCCATAATTATGCAGTCATAACCAAATGTTAGAAGTCCGCAAAATGACAATTAAATCCTGGAGGTGCTGTCATCAAAGTGCTACTAATTTTCTTGCTCACTGTATGCTAATTGACTGTACATCATATTAAGTGACTTCTCAGTTGATTCACATATCTCAGGCTACAAGCACTTCTTGCATGCAAGATCTTGGAGAAAAGTTCTGGCTCTCAACCCACAAGGAAGTGGAGAACTATTACCCAATTTATTTGAAGTGCAAGATGTAAACACTTTCTTTAGAGGCATTAGGTATTGGCTGGCTATGGTGAATCCATAGTCTAAAGTGCTAGAAACTCGCTAGGTAATGTCTGAAGAACTCTGGGAATAACAAATTCCACTATATGACTGATTATGTGGCTTGCCCTAACATTACTAGACATGTTGCTAGTAGGGCATGTAAACTCAATAGCACTATCTAACCAACTGTACTCAATACTTTCTGCAGAAAATATATAATGCCTTGAGATCCTAGTATGAAATAAATTTCCCTTTTACATGGTATCTGTAGATATTTTTTTTATAACTAAAGTGAAGTTTAGGTAAACATTTCTTAGAATCAACTACAACATTTTATATTATCTTCAAGAACTCTCTATTGTATTTTTTTTTTTTTTAAAAGAAGTCCTATGCAAGTCCAAGACTTGGCAAGGTCTTAGGCATACGTGTTTCACATACAGCATTCTGTGCTGAATTTTTGTACACCTGTAAGGACTGATAGTTAAATATTCAAAACAGAAATTTCATTAGAGCTGAGACTGCATACTTAATAGCAATATCTCGCACAAATTAACAACAACAACAACAAAATCAATGTGACTTGCATAGCAGGCCAAGTGAGAAATGAAGCAGATTCGGTGCTTGTTTCCCAAGCAGGCTAGGTTAGTTTTTCTATATTGGTATCCATGACAAAATCCATATCTAAAGTGCATGGGTAAAACGATGGCAGAGGCAATGTTCTGCGCACAAAATACGGTCCAAGTAAAATCAGAAATCAGGAAATCCATGAAGATCTATATCACAAAACATTATTTACTGAAAATCACCACTACGTTCTATTTTTTTCAAGATGAAAGTTGCTTTAAAGTTCTTCTGTGGCTTCATAGCACACCACTTTGCTGACACTCATTTGGGATTCTGGGATGGCAGGCTGGAGAGCAGTGGTAAGGGATCTGAGAAAGACTCTCTACAACTTCCTATTGCAATAGTTCTCCTTTACTCATCACCATAAAGATTCCTTCTAAACAGTATCAGTACTGATCATCTAAGATGTTTTACCACATACAGTGATCTTTCCCACCCACATGACAGTAAGACATGTAGTAATGACTTTATTTCCTCCTTTACATTCCATGGGCTCCAGGAATTAGCATCCTGTATTTCAGTCTAAGCACTAATATCTTTCTCACATATGTCATCAGAACAGGCTGTTACACATTCACATACTACACATTAGATTATTGCTTTAAAGAGGATGACTTCAATGAATTGATGACTGGCCAGTATAAATGACAATTCCATTACAGCATCTAGTTCTGTCTTGAAGCCGATTTGTACAAATAAAGGTATTTTTTCATCTGATTGCAGATTTACTAGATTATTAAATTATATTAGATTATAGGATGCCATCAAATTGGCCTCCAGTTCTAAACAGATGGATTTTTGCCATTGCTTTTCCTCCCTTTGTGAGTATGGAAGATGTTCAGTGGCATATGGCTTTAAGACACTTCTGAAAGCACTAGAAAATAAGTATATGGTGAAAGCACTTACAATACATTCCTGCTCCTGGTTGTCCATGAACCATGCCTGCTTCAGAAATTCTGATACCATAGCCATGTTGATAGAGTCTCTGGAAAGAGGTGCACCAAGTAAGAAAACATTTTCCATCATTTTCTTCACCAGTGGAAATCAAGATTTGCCATTCATAAAACCTTTTCTGTTAAACTGTACTGTTGGAAGCTGATAACCTCTGTTTACACTTAGCAGGTGACACCACGGTTGGCAACTATCTGCTCAATTGTACACACTTAAGCTACTTCCAGAAATTTTGGATTAGAAATAGAAAAGTAATCCAGATGTGCAGCTGGTATGGCAATACCTAAGCATTAGCATTGATTTTCAAAGGAATGTTGTCAGAAACAAATTAAACCTGTCTTTCCCCATTTGTCAAGGTATTAAAAGGTCCCTTTATATTTCTGACTATTTGACTCTGTTAAAATTCAGTGGTAAACAACTATTCCTGTTGTTTATTGAGGTTGGAGGCCTTGTGTGTTGTATTAAGACAAAAGACATTCTCTTGTTAAGTATACTCTCATACACTTTCTTAAAATATCTCCTTCTAAAGAAAGATGAGTACAAATAGTCTCATACACACTATCACATACACTTTTCCTGATTTCTTATGTATTTCCTCCAGTTTCTACAGAATAGATTGTTACACATTTAAAAAGAAAAAAAAAATTGCTTTTCACCACTGGAAAATGAGTCCAGATTTTCCACGGCAATGTGATTTGACACTGACCAATGAAAAATATTGAATTGGTTGCAATATACTGACCTCAGTGTGAAGAATATTCTATTTCCTAGTGAAAGCAGTGATGGAACAGAGCACAAATTAATCTTTTATCAAATAAAGTATTTTTTGGTCTGTTCAAAGTTGATATTTTTTCATCAAAACACACTTTTCCATAGGAAACTCTAAGGAAGTGGTTTTATGGCTTGGTTTTAATGCTTACATATAAACAACACAATAAAAACAACTTTGCTGGTTAAACTGATTTGCTGGTTAAACCATCTTAGAAGAACAGCTCACGTTATGAAAAAAAAATGCTATTTTCAGTGGCATGAATTTTAATTTAATGGAGGTTTTAGGGCACAGATAATACAATGTAGAATATACACACAATTATTTTTTAAAAAGTGGTGTTTACACTGCAAACACATGTGCATTATTTATGCCTTGTGATCAACATGAAGGAAACTGAGTCGTTTAAAGGAACAGACTCCTAGGACCATGCAATGTAGCTGCAACCCAGCAGACTCTTTTCCTTACAGCAAAACTGCAGAATTTACTTCCAGGCTCAGCTGCCAACAGGCAGCTATTCACAGTTTCCCTTCAGCCCAGCTCCACCCTTTCCTCCTCTTCCCAAGATAGGATCACCCTACATTCTCTCTTCCCCAGAAAACTCATGATTTTGTGCCCTTCCCTCCACCCTGAGGGCACAGAATTCATTTCTGGCTATGCTACTCAAAAACCTGAAACTGGCTCTGAATCTATGTTTATGTTACCTAAAGTAGCGTCATCGAGGCAAATGATGAGAATATTGTGTGGGTTGTGAAGACCAACTTTTATGAATGTCACTTCTGAAAGATCAGAAAAGCATTCTTATGTAACTCTTCAAAACATTTGATCAAGATTTCAGTGAATCCTTTATTACCATTGTATTGACAATACAAGTATATAAGGTCAGATGAAGTACTGTAGTATCTGAAGTTCTGTTGCATTTTATAACAGAACATATAAAGACAACATGCAGAAGGTTGAAATTACTTTGAAGTCATCATTCTCTGTTGAGTCCAGTGGACCAGCAATAACATATACATATATATCTTTAACAGATCCACTGTGTACCCTTGTTTAAAGCTACAAAACAAGATTCATAATACCAGATCTGAGAAGGGCTGGATCCAAAACTTCATTTTGGTTGCTAGAATAACACTTCTCAGAAATAAAGCTGGCAGAGCTGGCTCTGGGCAGAATGGTTAATATCTGTGTTTCTGCCTTCCCACTCCACTGTTCTAGAGGTTTTGCACCTTTTGGGGATAACTAGAAGGGAAGGCTACTAGCCTACACTAAATTGGATTTCTCAACCCTGTAATCCTTTATGTCTATTGTAGTAAAGGCTTTTACCATGCTTTTGACAATAAAATGCTAACAGCTCATGGAAACAGCCCAAGTACAGGAATGGTACATGCAAATTACTATTTTAATTTAGTATGAAAAAGGTCTGGAAGAACTGCTGATTTTCTGTTGTACCTTCTCCTTCATTCTTAAATTCACACCAAAGTCTATGAAAATGGAAAATAAAAAAAAATATATTATCTTCAGAGTTGTGTAAACAGAAGGTACCGTGGAAAACCAGGATATTCCACAACCAACATCTGTTTCAGAGTTATTCTGTTTAATGAAACATTGTCCAGGCCACACATCCCATTTTCCAGGCTGGAAGCTGGAGACAACTCAGTTGAGATTAAAGAATATTGTGGACTTAGAATTTCTCAGTTTGAAAAAAAAAAAACAGTAATGCATTTTATCATTCCTAATTTGAATGGTCAATGTTGCAACGAGAATGAAAAATGAGAGATCCAGACTGAAAACCTTAGCTGTTCCTTCACAGTAATCACTGCAATGTTATTTTCAATCTGTTTCTCAGTACTCAGCATTGGACATATTCCAATTTTTAGAGGTTTTGAGAAAATACACAATATTTGTTGAAAATATTGTAAGACACACTTTTACAGCTTTTCCTCAGATACAGCTATGTGACAAACTACACCATTTCTCTATGCTTATTTAACCGTAAGAGACATATCATCTCTGGCTTTTGTCCAATTCTAATTACCAAGATCTTGATATAAATTCAACTTATCTAATTCTATCAGAAAAGCAGGCAGTAGACATAACACGGTTTCCTTTACAGCAGGAAAGTCCACTCTATACAAATAATACATCAGTGAGAAAAACAACCTAATCCTTGGAAAATTCAGTGGAAAGTGTTAGCAGGACAAACCCCAAATGACACATCCCCTGCATGTGGCATTTGCTTAAGTTATGAGCTATAAAAGCAGAATTTTTCTCTTATGTCCCTCAGAGATTCCTTTGCTCATTTTCACTCTGAGGAAAGATTCCAAAGCAGCAAACTTCTGTTGAAGTAATAGCAGCTGCTTCTGAAGTTACCATACAAAGCACTTTTTTTCAAGCAACTCCAGTTTTGCTGCACAAAGAGAAAGCATAAGAAACAGTTAAATCTAAATAAGCTTAATTTTAATTGTTTAAGCTAGTGTAAGGATTAAAGAAAATAAGAACAAACAACAACAACAGAAACAGTGATTGTCCAAGACCTCCTCTGTAGATGAACTATTTTAAAACCAAAAGAATTTCTTCTGCCCACACCCATTTTGTCCTCTGCCAGCAGAGCCAACCCACAGAAAATGGCACCAAGTCTCTTGAAAAACATACTAGACAGTTCTTAAAAGTCCGTCAGGTCTACAAATAGCAGTAAAGAACTACAAAACTTACCTTCCTCCGCACAAGAATTACTTTTCAGGATGGAGAAGCCAGGATAAGAGAGCAGGCGGCTTGTGAGGCTTTTATTGTGCCATACAGGAAACCCCACCTAGCAACCAGAGTGTTTCTACAGCCCCAGCAACTGGCTGGTCTTTGCTAGCAACTACATCTGATTGCTGCCCAAAACACGGAACCACGCACAAAAAAAAAGTCATTGCAAAACTATGTGCTGGAGAAAGCAGGAACAGAAGGGAAATAGCAACTATTGAGCGCTCCTTGATAGCTTTTCTCCCCTGCTTTGGCCACATCCCTTGCTGTAGCAACTGACTTAAATCTTTCAGTATCATAAGAGAGAAAAAAATAAAGTTGAATTACATTTTGACACATTGGAAACAATTTTGAACATATCTCCTTCCTCAGAGAAACTTTAAGAGAAAAAACCAGAGTAGCGAAGAATCACTGTAGGTTCAACTCTCTTCTGAGCTCCAGCAGCTATTAGCTCTGCTTTTTCTGTCCATGAACTCAGGACAGAAGTAGTCCAAGAATAAGATACCTCTGAAACTGAATAACCATACAGTCTATCAAAAGAGCTTTTTTGTTGTTTTCCTTTTATGAACACAAAACACCTGGAACCAGGCAAGCTTTTTAGAAAGGCAAGAATGTAGACTTACATAATTAAAATTTGTTGGAGCTTTCAGATTACATTCTGAAGTTCAAATTGTAAGAGGTTTGCACAAGACAAGGGAGTTTCCAGCCTGCCAGAAGCGGTTTTCTGCAAGTACTTCCTCGCCATGCTGGCCAGACACATCTTCCAGAGCACGTCCTGTACAACATGTTGTAGTATATCACTAACATCTTAGGTTGGCTCAAAGCATTATGCTAGTGAAGAAATATCAGTTCCTGAAACAGAAACATTTTTAACTATCTGCTTGGCTTCCTAGCTGCCTGTTGCTTTGCTTTCTGCTGATCAGAATCTGCTGAAATACACTGATAACTTCAGAATGAGGATGTGTGGCTGACAATGAGAAACATGCCTGAGGAGAAAGTATTAGGGCAGATTTCTGGGATTAGAGGGGACACTTGCCATTCCTTAAACAAACCACTTCATTGCAATTTTTTCTTAAATCACATGTATAATACAGCAAGCAGAAGCCTTGCTCTATTTAATATAACACTACCTAGCTTTGTAGAAACTGTAAGAGCACTGAGTGTGAACTCTGGAGGAGTTTGGTTGCCAGGACTCAGTCAGCTAAGGATCAGTGAAGCCAGGGCCCCAGTCCCACTGGGAGCAAGGCCAGAGCCCATGCTGTGCTGTGGGAGATGGTGTTCCGTCCCAGTCCAAGGAGCTGCACCCTTGGACTTGACCTTGCCTCAACCACCACCCTGGCACCTCCCAGCCAGGCAGGGACCTGTCCCATCTGTGGGCAAACATCCCTGTGCCCATGTCAATCCCCAGGGAGTTACATGGTGCCCAGGGATGGGGCTGGCCTCGTGCCTGACGGGGTAGTAAGACAGACAGGCTCCCAGGTCCTTCCCTGCCACTGGCATGGAAAGCCACCAGCATCTCAGCCCTCAGGAAGTCCTCAAATTCCCAACTCTCTGATAAGAGTTTGCACTTTTTTTTCTTCCAAAATTCACATATTATTTGACAAGGGTATTTCAGATATTTTCAGTATACTGGATAATTGAGGGCTGTACGAGTTGAAGTGATACTGTGAACAAGCTTCAGTTGCTTTCCATTTTATTTATTTATGAACTGTGAAGGACAGACTACTCCTGCCCTCCTGACCTTCATGTCAGGATTAAGCTGACAGTCTTACCTCAGTCATTTTGGATGTTTACACAATTTACACTCTTATCAGGGGAATGTTTGCCTTGTCTATCACTAAACACTTCTAAATTGCAAAGTTCAAATTGAAAAGCTGGAAATCTGTGTGTATTCTGGGTATTCCTAACTAAGTTTTCTGAAGTACTGAAATAATATAGAAAAAAAAAACAGTTTACATGGGCTCAGAGCCTCTTTGCAAATTATTGGCATTTTTGGAGGAAAGACATTCTCTCCAGGCCTGACAGAGAAGGAAATAGTGTGTCACAAGAATGTAGTAAGACATTCCTTCCAGGCCGACTTTGTTTTCTAAAACTCTTTCTCAATAATCAGACTATTGTTCCATTTTCATTGCAGCATTTTAACACTTGTTTTCTACTCTATTGTCTATCAGGCCTGTGTTTCTACTTTCAGAGTGATCTGACATGAAGGCATTTCACTTCAATTCTTTTCAGGAGCTGGTTGCATGAGCTTTTTCTACTCTTTTAAAGGGTGGAGATGTTGAGTCATCGTCTTCCTGAAGCTGAAGTGAGTCACCACGTGATAGCTAGAGAGCTTAACTGTACAAAATGCTTACACTTGAAAAAAATGCAACTTAACCAAAGGGAGCTTTAGCATAGTTTTAATTGTGCAGATCTTCAGGATCTGGTATTCCTTTTGCAGAATTAGCAAAACGTGCAGCTTCTGACACTGTATTCGAGAAATAAAAGAACTTTTTTTCTTTACTGTTAAACTCAGAGTGACAAATCTTAAATGCTGCGATTATCACTATTTTGATATAATAGTCAATATAGAATACAGTTGCTGCTGAGCGAAAGAGAAATGTATGCAGTAAAAATAGAAAAATAGTCACTTTTCATAATCTACCAAGTTTGGCTTTACCAAATATTTGTCTTGAGGCTGACTCAAGTGAGCAGATAGAATTACCCCAAGCTGTTCTTACTAAATAAGATGATAGCAAAATTATTGAATAATTTATACTGAGAGAGAAGCAGCGATCCTTACATCTGTCTCAGAGGCCAACACCTTCCTTTCTCTAACTCTACGCCTGTTCTATTGGGAATTCTTTAACGAGGAATTGAGTCTGGGAGTGTTTGAAAGGAACATTCTACCTGCATTCAGACAAATTACCTCATTTTACTAGTGACCTTCAGGTTAACCACAATATAAACATTAAGTGAAAACTTATGCTAGCAAACTGAATTGTTCTGAAGTAGTACTTTCTTGTAAGAACTCCTGAGTGTACTAAGTCAGATAACAAGTCATAAAACATAGATCTCTACCTATTTTCCACCAGATCAGTCATTCATTCTGATGACAATCCAGAGCCACCTGGAATCTACCTATCTGATGTTTTGCACCTTGTGATTTAATTCATCCTTACTAGTGTTTACCCACATTCTATGAAACTGAAGAGAAATATACCACTTCACTTCCTTAGACAGCAAGGCCCCTGCAGGGCAACCAGCTGTACTCAGATTTCAAGTAACAGATACAGCAGTATAGATTATATAATTTCAAGAACATGTAGAGTAGGTGCTATATGAATTACAGCAGCCCTACTGACGGCAGTAGTACTTTCAACAAGGCATTCTAGTGCAAACCCAGTTCTTCTTTCATTAATACATTTTTACTAATTCCTGTAAAAATTTTTAAAGCAATTCTCAATTGCACTGTTCCGAAAAATGTATTTTCTGTGTTCTGAAGTACTGTCTTTGCAGATTTTATCTCTTACTTAAACATTATATTAGATTTCATTTAGATTGGATTTCAATTTTAGAGAAAATAGCTATGCTATCTATTCATTCATATCTAATCTATATGACTATAGACAAATCTATTTTGAATCTTCCTGCAATCTTGGGTATCCACATTACCCGATGTCATAGGCTGGGTGGTACAGAGTTTCAAATACAGACATATTTTCTTAGCAAGATTCATCCTTGAAGTAAAAAATGATATATATGAGACAGATAAACAAAACTGTGTTATATCTGTGTGTTATCTGTTAAAGAATTTATTTTCATTAATGAATTATTTCTTGTTCAGTTCATGGTTCAGATGCAGGCCTCTCTGCAAGACTGCAAATAAAAAAGATAAAACAACATTCATTTGTGTATTGATACCAATACAAAATGGTTTATAAATATTTTTGAGGAATTTTCTAACTGGGATTAATTGTGTTCTTACACTGCACAAAACACATCATTAATCGCTCTCTTTCATCTTGGATTAGCTAATATAGTTGTAATAAAACACTGAATCTTAATCCTCTGGCAACAGGAACTCCATACATTTTCTGTCATTAATTATCGTTAATACTTACTATTTACTTAGTCACTGCAAATACCTTTCTGTAGCTCTAAAGAAATGTAAATGTAGGAAATGAGTCTGAGTCTTGTGGTAGACTGTAGCTTGACTATTCCAGAAGATACAAAATGCTAGACAGCTGTCCCCCTACCTGAAGGAAAACAAAAAGTCCATGCTGTATTAGAAACAGGCAGAGCAACTGTCTGTGAAGTGATGTCAAGATCCATCATTTTAGGAAGTGGACTCATCTTAAATGAGATAGCACTTTGTCACCCATTTAATATAACCAGGAATTATCTTAGGGATGCAGATTGAGAAACACTTCCAAAACATTTTTTGACTTGTCAGACTGCCTTCCAAGTATAAGACCTGAAACCACTGTGGTTGTGTGCCAAAATAATTTATATGAGAAAATTCTTGATCTTCTAGGAAGGCTCTAGAAAGAAAGCTTTGGAAATCCTGGTTACACAAATCCTCCTCCAAATCACAATAGAGCAAAACAAACCTTTATGATAATAAAGTTGTGACTATAGTAGTAATTCACTGAGGAAGGAATAATATAGTGTACATGCAGTAGGAAGTACTAAGTAGATAAGACAAGAAATTGAAAATACACAAGTTTTTACTCTCCTAAACAGTCTGTAATGCCAGTCAGAGGATTGTATATAGTGACAGAAGTGGTATTCAAGAAAAGGGAATACAGATGACAGTGCTTTAAGCAACTGAACAACATATAACTTCTGTGGAAAGCTCTGTGTCCTGAATGGTCAAAAAAGGAGACCTAGAAGGGTAGGAACTGGGCACTGTTTTCCACTGAATTGAAGAAACAGGTTGGACAGTGCTCCATATCTCAAGAGAGATTCAACTCTACTACAGATTTCTGTTGTTTTAACTTAAAAGTAGTTAACAAAAAGTTAATGAACAAGTGAACAGCCTGCGGTGTTGCAATATGTGTGTTAGATTTATCTATTTGGGGTCTTAAAGCTTATTTACAGTTCTAATATTGATTTGCTTATTCAACATAGCTTTATGTCTACTGCCATTTCTCAGTTCTCTTTTTTCCTTTAATGAAAATTAATGCATGAAACATTTCAAAATATTTGCCTGCTAGAGATGAGGCTAGAGGAATGATGACAGGACTGGGGGTGAGGCAAGGGACTAAGCTCAAGTGCATCTACAAGAATGCACACAGTATGGGCAACAAACAGCAGGAGCTGGGAGCCATTGTGCAGAAGGCAAACTATGACTTAGTTGCCATTATGGAAACATGGTGGGATTGCTCTCACAACTGGAGTGCTTCAGTGGATTGCTATAATCTCTTCAGAAGGGACAGGCAAGGAAGGAGGGGTGATTGCATGGCTCTATGTTAGAGAGTGCTTTGATGTTGTTGAGCTTGGGGCTGGGAATGATAAGGTTGATTCTCTATGGATAAGGATCAGGGGGAGGGCCAACAAGGTGAGGTCTGTTGTAGACCACCTAACCAGAATGAATAGACAGATGAGGCATTCTAGGAGCAGCTGACAGAAGCTGTGCAATCATCAGCCCTTGTCCTCATGGGGGACTTCAATTTTCCTGATACATGTTGGAAATACAATGCAGCTCAGAAGAAACAGTCTAGGAGGTTTCTAGAGTGTATGGAAGATAACTTCCTGAAGCAGCTGGTAAGAGAGCCTACCAGGGGAGGTGCCCCGCTAGATCTGCTGTTCACAAACAGAGAAGGTTGGGTGGGAATTGTGAAGGTCAGGAGCTGTCTTGGACAGAGTGACTACAAAATGGTAGAGTTCTCGATTCTTGGTGAAGTCAGGAGGGGAGGCAGCAAAACTGCTTCGTTGGAATTCCAGAAGGTGGACTTTGAACTGTTCAGGACACTTGCAGGGAGAGTCCCTTGGGATTCAGTCCTGAAGTTTAAAGGGGCCCAGGAATGCTGGTCACTCCTCAGGAAGGAAGTCTTACAGGTGTAGGAGCAGGCTATCCCCCTGTGCTGTAAGATGAGCTGGCAGGGAAGAAGACCAGTGTGAACAAACAGGGACCTTTTCTTGAGGCTCCAGGAGAAAAAGAGAATCTACTTCCAGTGGAAGAAGGGACAGGCAACACAAGGAGAGTACAAAGTTGTCAGGATGTGCAGGGAGAAAATTAGAAAGGCAAAAGCCCAGCTTGAACTCAACTTGGCCAATGGGGTAAAAGAGAACAAAAAACTTTTAAAAAAATATATTAACAGTAAGAGGAGGGCTAAGGAGAATCTCCATCCTTTACTGCATGCAGATAGGAACATGACCACTGAGGATAAGGAAAAGGCTGAGGTTCTCAATGCCTTCTTTACATCTGTATTTAAAAGTCAGACCAGTCATCTTCAGGGTACCCTCACGTGGAAGTCTGGGATGGGGAGCAGAAGTAACCTAGCAGTGGAAACTGCTGGAGACCTACTACTCCACCTGGACTGCCACAAGTCCATCGGGCTGGATAGGATCCACCTGAGGGTGCTGAGGGAGCAGTGGAGTTGATAGCCAAGCCACTTTCCATGATCTGTCAGCACTGCTGGTCAACTGGAGAGGTCTCAGAGTACTGAAGACTTGCCAGTGTGACTCCCACTTACAAGAAGGGTCATAAAGAGGACTGGGAACTACAGGCCTGTCAGCCTGACCTTGGGGCCAGGAAAGGTTATGGAGTAGATTATCTTAAGGTAGATCACATGACATGTGTGGGACAACCAGGGGATCAGGCCTAGCCAGCATGAGTTCATGAAAGGCAGGTCTTGCTTGACCAACCTGATCTTGTTCTATGATTGGGTGACCCACCTGGTGAATGAGGGAAAGGCTGTTGATGTGATCTACCTGGACTTCAGCAAAACGTTCAACAGTCTCCCACAGTATTCTCCTGGAGAAGCTAGCAGCCCATGGCTTGGACAGACACATGCTTTACATGGTAAAGAACTGGCTGGATGGCCAGGCCCAGAGAGTAGTGGTGAATGTAGTCATGTCCAGCTGGTGACCGGTCATGAGTGGTGTTCTCCAGGGGTCAGTACTGGGGCCTGTCCTCTTCAATATCTTTATGGATGACCTGGATGAGGGGATTGAGTGCACCCTCAGTAAGTTTGCAGATGATACCAAGTTTGGAGGAAGTGTCGATCTGCCTGACAGTAGGAAAGCTCTGCAGAGTTGTCTGGACAGGCTGGATAGTTGGGCTGAGGCCAGCAGGATGAAATTCAACAAGTCCAAGTGCTGGGTCCTACACTTTGGCCACAGAATCCCATGCAATGCTACAGACTTGGGGCAGAGTGGCTGGAAGACTGTACAGAGGAAACAGACCTGGGGGTATTGGTTGATGCTCGGCTGAGCATGAGCCAGCAGTGTGCCAAGGAGGCCAAGAATGCCAATGGCACCCTGGATTGTATCAGAAATTGTGTTGCCAGCAGGTGCACGGAAGTGATTATCCCTGTGTACTCTGCCCTGATAAGGCTGCACCTCAAGTACTATGTTCAGTTTTGGACCCTCACTACAAGAATGACTTTGAGGCCCTGAAGTGTGTTCAGAGTAGGGCAGCGAAGCTGGTGAGAAGTCTGGAGCACAGGCCTCATGAGAAGTGGTTGAGGGAGCTGGGATTGTTTAGTTTGGAGGGGAGGCTCAGGGGAGACCTTAGCCTCAGCCTCTTCTGTCTTGTAACTAGAGACAGGACTAGAGGGAGTGGCCTTAAGTTGCACCAGGGGAGATTCAGGTTGGATGTTAGGAAATACTTCTTCTCCCAGAGAGTGGTCAGACGCTGGAACGGGCTGCCCAGGGAGATAGTAGAGTCACTGTCCCTGGAGATGTTCAAGAAACATTTAGATGTTGCACTGAGGGACATAGGTTAGTGGAGAATATTGGTGATAGGTGGTCGGTTGGACTGGATGATCTTAGAGGTCATTTCCAGACTTGATGATTCTATGATTCTATGATTCTGTCTTGTAACCAAACCATTCCACTTCGGTTGTTTCAGTATGTTAAAATGAATACTGGCTAGTGGATATACTGACAATAACCATCCAGGTTAAATCAGTAAAACTTATCTTACTCTCTAACTACAGTGAGGAGTATCGTATTCTGAAACTTCAGAATCACTTCAGTCAGGCTGAGACCTGTTGGGAGTGGCACAGCCCCAGCTTGGCTCTGACTATCACACAGGAACAGGAATTACATGAAGTGAATAATAGTAAATTATGTTTTGCTTATTGTCTACATTCACAGTGTGAAAAGAATACTCAGAAAAAAAGCTGAGGAAACTAAATATTTCATTTCTTTTTGAAATATCTGATACTAGCTCTTCCTATTATTAATGGAGTATTGTTGCAGTTAGGAAAAGTTATCAAAGACATCTTACTATTGCTATTTTGCAAAGTAGCTCACTTGGCAAAACTAGGTATTGCACTAGAAGTGAGAATAGAACTAACTTCACAGACTCAGACTGCAAAAATGAATTGCTTCTACAGAATGTTAGAATAGTTTCATTTTGGAAAAAAATGTAAATTTTCATGTGGTTTTCCCTTAAACCTTCAAATACATAAAAACCAAAAAAACAAAAAGCAAGGTACAGATACAGAACAATCTAAGCTATAGTATTCCATATGAAAGCGTATTTTTTTCCGGTGTCCTCCATTACATATTTCACATCAATTTCAGGATGTTTTCTGTTTGATTTTTAGCAAAACAATTTGCATAAAGATATTTGTTCCAGTGGTCTGTATTTAAATATTGAACAACATTTTCTTATTGAGTTTCCAGCTAAAAATTCAGATATCTTCAGTTTTCATGTTTTAGTTTTATTCTAGACTGGGTTGATCCAAGGCTGTTGCTGCGTGGGAAGAAATACCGCATAAAGAGCAATGGATGACACAGTGCAAGTCATAATTATTCATACGAAATTTTAAAGGTATTAGGCTTATTGCTATTTCGAAGAGAAGAAACTCCAAGACATGTTTGTATTTGTTGTAATTTGTCCCATTATATAACTGCCTAAAGGTACGTAACTCAGAGCTGAATTTCCTCCAAGAGGAAAGACGCAGACACGACATTTAAGATGGGGCCCAATTCTATACTAAAGTAGATTATTTAGCCCTGGTGCTGCTATAAGATTTTTCAAAGAATCAAATAGGTTGGAATATGAGTTTCTTAGCCCTAGAAATTTATCTTATAACTGAGCATAAAATATTATTGATAACCAAATGCCAGCAACAAGAATGAAAAATTGAGTCTGAAGATGACAGAGAGAAAAATATGTCTCAATGTAGAATTCATTACTAAAGGGATTGAGAAAAGTGATCTTAAGACGTTTGTGGCACTGACAACCTGTTACTTTCTTTATTAGCCAGCACAATCAAGACCTAGTTCACGACTGGGAATTATACACTCCTGAAAAATTTAAGTAAAAAAAGAAATGTTACAATGATTGTTGAAAAATGCAAGTTAAAACCTATGAGGACATAGTTAAATATAACTTTAAGCCATTTTTTTCCTATTCATCAGTTTCTGAAAATATGATCTGTCTAAAACAAGTTTGCATTTCTATAAGAATGCAGTTTTGGAAGTCAAATACCTTCAGTTGTTCAGAGGGTTATTTTCCCCATGTCTTTTCTCCTTTTCATCTCTTTCTTTTATTTTTTTTCCTCCATTAACAAGAGACAAAAGGGGAAAGGAGATGTGAAAAACACTACTGTATTTCTGATTTCATAAAAAGAAAAATTACAAGAAAATACCTTTTATATAAGAAAATAACATTTTCAGAGAAATCTTTCATGTACGTTCCTTATCAAGTTTTATTTCTCACACCCCAGTTTAGCTACAATACATTCAATTAATTAGTTTTGTATTATTTTGAAGAAGATTTCTAACAAAGACGCCTTCAAAAAATCCACAGTGAAACTGCTTGTTGAGTTCATGATACTAAAAACCTCCCTTTTAAATGCAAGCTCTCATTCTTAATCCATTTTGACACAAGGGTGGGGTACAGAACAATAGCAGCATAGTAAAAATCTTGAGCCACTAGTCTCACTTGACTAAGCTCGATCACACCAGTCTGCAAACATTATTGTGTATTTGCTTTTGCAACTGCTGAGTTGTACTTTCTTCTCCCAGTTCCTGCAGCTGCATTATTCATATTAATATAGAAATAATCATAAATTGTGTGACTGGGTTATTCTAGGAGAACGGTGTGTCTGACCTGTAATTCAAAACAATCTGCCAACTTTATTAGCTGATGCACCTCTCGGTATAATAGCAATGATAAATATGTTTTACCTTTAATTAGGTGTGAGTAATGGGCTATATGCTCCCATAAAGCAAGGCAGACTTTGTTCTGATGTAATAACAGTTCCACAAGTAAGCAATTTATAACCTTGTTTATTTGAAATTAGGCTGAAATTACATGAAACTCCACTTTACAAGTTTCCTTTGCAGGTTTTGTAACTACTGGAAATGCAACAAATGTACCATATTTCACATTTTTTTTTCAGTTGAAACAGGGAAGTGTACATTTTTGTTAAATATATTAATGAAACAATAATCTAATTCCTAATCTTGTGAATATTAGTGCTTTCAGTTATATAACATGTCTTTATATTTTTTTCATAGAATTGTGGAATCACCAACATTGGAAAAGACCTTCAAGATCATCTAGTCCAACCATCCATCTGCCAACAATATTTCCCCACTAAACTGTGTCCACTGATACAACATCTAAACATTTCTTCAACAGCTCCAGAGACGGTGACTCAATTTCCTCCCTAGGCAGCCTGTTCCAGTGGATGACCACTCTTTTGGAGAATAAATTTTTCCTCATGCCCAACCTGAACCTCCCCTAGAGCAACTTGAGGCTATTCCCTCTAGTTCTATCTCCAGTTATGCAGGAGAAGAGACCAACCTCTGCCACTCTTATAGAGAGCTATAAGGTCTCTCCTGAACCTCCAGTTCTCCTGACTAAACAATCCCACTTCCCTCAGATGCTCCTCATACAGCTTGCGCTCTAGACCCCTCACCAGCTTTGTTGCCCTTCTCTGAACATGTTTCAGGGCCTCAATGTCTTTCTTGTAGTGAGGGACCCAAAACTGAATGTAGTACTTGTGGTGTGGCCTAACCAGCACTGAATACAGGTGGACAATCCCCTCTCTGCTCCTGCTGGCTACACTATTTCCGATACAAGGGCCAAGCCCGTAGCGTTGCCTCAGGTTGTTGTGGCCAAAGTGCAGGACCCAGCACTTGGTCTTGTTGAATTTTATCCCACTGGCTACAGCCCAGCAATCCAGCCTGTCCAGAGCCCTCTGCAGAGCCTTCCTACCCTCAGGCAGATCAACACTTCCTCCCTACTTGGTATCATCTGCAAACTTACTGAGGGTGCGGTGTACTCAATCCCCTCATCCAGGTCATCCATAAAGACATTAAACAGGACAGACTCCAGTACCAGCCCAGTCTTCTACTGCTTTGATTTTCATCTAGCAAGTTTTGGTCTGGCAAAGCAGCCATTGCTAGCCACAGGAAACAGTGAGAAGAAACCTGATCCATATCTCCCGTTTTGCTTTCTACAAGTGTCCTGTTGCCTAGTAAAGCTTTTGTTTTTTTTTGTAGATTAAATATTTATGCATATAGTGTGGGAGACTGATAGCGAATAGCAGATGTTAATTCACTCCTGTGAGGAAAAGCTGGCCCTGAGAACAGATCAATTACAATGGATGAAGGTAATTTTTAAGACTTAATATTTATTTAGGAAAAAAAAATGTTCATTTATGTTGTATTATGGCACACAGTTCATGAGAGTGGAAGGGTGGAGCCAGCCAGACTTTATATTTAGGAAAATGAGATAAATTTGAAGAAGATATTTTATTTTTAAACTTCTTAGCTGTAAACAGTGGTCAGAGAAGGAAATATACTAAGCAAGATACCCACAATTTCATACATTATTCTGTTGATATAAATCCACAAGTAGATGAGTGTATTTTTAAGTATATCTAGTCATTTTTCAAAGTCTGTCCTCAGAATACGTACGTTCTAATGCTAGTGACTAGTTGGAGAGTTTTACACTTATCCTCATAAATGTTTAACAATTGTAATTGAAGTTCTCCTACTTAAAGCTTCTCTGGACTCTAGAAATATTTTGTGAAGTTTTAGAAAAACAGGATTGAGTTTCTACAGCTTAACAAGACATTGAGTATTATTTCATCCACAGCAAATGACAATGTATGCTCATGCTTTTGTACTGTCATTTAGGCAGGTAATTATAAAACACACAATGTTAGAAAATGAACAAAAAGGATTGTAGAAGGGATTGATAAAGGGCTAAGGACAGTGGCTTCTGTTAAAGACTGAAAAGTGAATTCAGTAACTTAACAGTGCAAAACACTAAGTTCTTGTTCAGAAGAATTTGTTCAGAAATTTTCAAAAGTCTTCAGTTGATTTGTAATGTAAGCAGCAGAGATTAATCTAAGAAGAAAGAGTTTCAGTTGTACAGTATGCAAAAAAAATGCTAACTAAAAGGATATTTAATAAAAGATGGATTAGTGATTAAAAAATGTGTTAACTGTACTTCTGCTTTCTTTTGCATGATGCTTTTTATTTATATATATAATATATATATTTATTTTATTTATTTTCTTTCAAGCCAAGAAATCTTTCTGCTGCTTATTTCTCTTCTGGAATAGTAATTCTATGTTTGCTGAAAAAAAAAATCATTTTTAAGGCAAATAAGTTACCAGAAGATTCTGCCTCAAATAAGAGAACATAATGCCTCAACAAAAGGATGGAAAAATGAATATTGCTGAGTTTTTTGTTGTTTCTACTAGAATTTCCACAGAGACAACATCATAATCATGACATGTAAATAACTATTATTAAAAAGCACCTGTACTCATCATTTTTGTTATACAGAATATATCTTACAAGAAGTTATTATGAGTGTTAAACTCTGTAATGCTTTTGGGACTTCAGTCTTTTGATACATGCTCTGAGATGGGCACAAGACAAAAAAGCACATGAAAATGAAAATTAAAGATCATCATGGCTTATTTAGAAGCAAATAGGACTCCATTAGTGAGGCACTAAGAACTGCTTGTATTTTCATGTAGCGGAGTAATACATGAGCAAAGACTGGGAATACCATATAAATATCATATCTGACCAATATAAATAAAGTAGAAGTCTACAAATAAATGCAAAAGAAATCTAGATTCTCAGGTTTTTTTTTTTCCCAATACGTCAGCGGTTTATCATCAGAAATGCATTCCTTCACAGAGGAAAAATAGCCATAAAATTGACAAACGACATCAAGAAAAAGCCTTGTGGTAGAAAACTGTTAACTGCTGATGGCAGTTTTTCTTCCAAAACTAGCAATGTTTTAGTTCATGGAATCATAGAATATCCTGAGTGAGAAAGGATCCACAAGGATTGTCAAGCTCAACTCCTGGCTCCACACAAGACTAACTCAAAATCAAATACCATATCAGAAAACACTGTCAAACATTTCTTGAACTTCATCAGCTGGGGAGACTGTTCTAATGCCTGACTATCCTCTGGTGAAGAATCTTTCCCTAGCCCCTAACCTGGCCCTCCCCCAGTGCAGCACCGAGCCATTCCCTTGTGTCATATCAAAGTCACCAGAGAGCAGATCTTAGCACTGCCCCTCCACCCCCTGTGAGGAGCTGTAGGCCGCCATGAGGCCTCCCCTCAGCCTGCTCTGCTCTGGGCTGCATGTACCAAGGACCCTCAGCTGCCTCTCATATATCTTGGTCTCTGGACGCTTCACTATCTTTGTTGCTTTTTCCTATATGTCCTCTTCTTTATGCCAATGTATTTTTATAGAACAATTCAACAGTTTTAACATTCAAAGTATTAACGAACTGACTGTGTATGTTTCTCTCATGCAATAAACACTAAGTTGAGAATAACAAGTTAAACAACATCATTGATTGTCAGCTCTGTTAGGCAATGCCATTGGGCAAGGCTGTTGCTTAAGGCAGTGTAACCTGAGAATGATAGAGAAAAATATGTGGTTAGACCAGCATGAATAAGCAGAAAAAATTAATCATGCATTTTTTGTCTGGAAAAAACTGTAAAATGCCATCAGAAATTCATTTTCAATTTACTTTCAGGGAATGAGATGGGATTATAAGAGATATTCCTCCTAGAAAATGAAAATATATTAATGCATGAATCTTCAGCTTAACAATACCAATCTAAATTAATATAATTATACAGTAACTGCAATCCTTGCTATTACTGCAGGCTTTAATATTCTACAGTAAGTTGATACCAACATGGTGCAGTGTTCAGTGAGAAGGAAGGACTAGATTAGTTTGTAAAACCACCAACTCCACAGGTAAACAGGAGAGGCAGACACTGTTCCATTCATAATCAAGGGAAAAGTCCACAAATGAGTAATTTCCAACCATTGGTACTTGACTGCTTGTAGAACTGATCAACAGCAGCAATAAAAATGACAACTTGTGCTTTGTTGTAAGCAACAAAGAAAATTAATGTGGTCTTGATTGTCAGTGCCCATTTGTTCAGGTTATAAGGAGAGCTGTTATTCTTTTCCTACTTTGGGTTTCATACCTCATTTTCTAGTTAATAAAGGAGAAAAGACTTGGTACATCTGCCTAAGTCAAAGGAGTAGTTTTTTCTTTTGCTACAGTTCTTCTATTGCGCCACACGTAAAAGACACTGCTATCAGTGCTCAGAGTCCTCTCCCTTCCTGCACTACTTCTTGCAACAGGTTGCGGAGGATGGGAAAGGCTCTATTCAACTGTTTGATGCATGTAATGTATGATGTATGTAATGTATACATCTGTTTTTTGTTTTTTGTTGTTTTCTTTTTTTTTGGTAAGACATTCTTAAAATGAAAGGGTAAAATGAGAGGTATTACTGATAACACCGGGGTGGGACCCAAACCTAAGCTGAATAACCCCAACTGCTCCTCAGAAATCACAAACAACAGAAGTTGCTGTGAGTGTTAAAATCATTTCACAAACAGTTTTTGTCAAACAACTTCACTTTTTAAAATGAAAATTAATGATTGATATTTTACATAAATAGTAATGAGACACATGAGAGGCGCAATAGTGCTTTTTCTGTCTTCCTTTTCTGCCTTAGTCTTGAATTGTTTATTTATTGCTCATAAAAATTAATTTGGGTGGAATTGATTATACAGTAAGATGCAAGAATATTTCACTCTATACATTATTAATATAAATTCTGCATTTACAGAGTGAAGGACAGATATCATATAAGCCTGGCTGATTTCTCCACCCCTTCATAGATTCCTTTCTGTGATGTCAGAAGCATCTCTCAGTAGTACAAGCTGTGCCTTATGTTCCAGCAGTTGGGAATCATGTAGCACTTGCAATTTCTATTAGTAGCATATTTAATGATTTACAAAGACTTTCAGAACTCTGTTATCAGGGCTGGCCTGCACTGGTTGTAGATCTGAAGCTTAGTTCCCTCCATTTTGAAAACACAGGGTTTTATCCATTCCCTGTTTCTTCTGTGACACAGCACAAAAGTGTATAGCAGTTAGCATTAAAATATCAAGGTTCATTAGAAATTGCTATGCAGGGATCCCCTGGAGAAGCAAGCCTAACCATCAGTGAGATGGTTCTTACTCCTAAATGTCCTAACAATTTCTACAGTATATATATATTTAAATCTGAAAGGAGTTTAATTAATGTTGTAGCTGGAATTATTCAATGTAAAGTGACCCACACTGCAGTCTGAATAATAATGCATTATATTAAAACTGGTTCAAAGATATAAAAGCTCTATGTGAAGATGCAACACTAATTTTTTTTGTCTTGACCTTGTGCAGAACACAAACATGCTCTACCACAATCAAATTACTGATTTTAATCTCTCTCTATGGATAATCTGTTATATCTGTTGTTGTAGATGTTTGTATACTTGTTTTCTATTATATTTGTTGTACTTATTGTTTGGAACTTTTTTTTCTTTTCCACTTCTACTTAGATCAATATTCATATCCTGAAGAAAATATTCCCCTGTCTTTACTACCCTGGTTCTGGAAAAAGAAAAGGAATTCTGTGTCTCCTGCTGATAAAAGTCAAAGCAAAACAGGTAATGGTAGCATCTTCACAAACATTTGCACGTGCCAAATGATTAGAAAATTAACAAAATGAATATGGCACCATCATGATGGAAGTGTTAGATTTGTTAATCATCTGCTAAACATAAGTTATAACTCTTTGAAGCACAACCTGGTAAAAAGATGTCAAATTATCCCATTTGGCTGACATTCTGAATCAATCTCTTCAACAAGTAGGCTGTATGGCCCATTTGCTCTAATTACAGTAATAGGATAGAAGAGAATAGAATAGGTTGGAGGAAGTTGGAAGGGATCTTCAAAGGTCATCTAGTCCAACTGCCTGACTACTTCAGAGCTAAATAAAAATTACAGCATATTACTGAGGTCATTATCCAAATGTCTCTTGAGCACTGTCAGAAATGAGGCATCAATCACCTCTCTAGGAGACTTCTTCCATTGCTTGACCACTCTTATAGTAAAGACATTTTTCCAAATATCCAGTCTGAACTTCTCCTGGCACAACTTTGTGCCATTCCAGTGTATCCTGTAACTGCAGACAAGGGACTGGGCCACAACTCTGTTTTTGCCTGCCCTTCTCAGGGAGCTGCAGAGAGCAATGTGGTCACTTCTAGGCCTCCTCTTTGCCAGACTGAGTAACCTGAGTGTTCTCAGCCTCTCCTCACAGAACACACCTTCCAGCCCTGTTACTACCCTTATTATCCACCTCTGGACACTTTAAAGTACTTTAACATCCTTGTTATGTTGTGGAGACCAGTACATTTGCAGCTGGAAATACCATGTTAGACCAGATTGGACATCTTTGATAAGCCACAAAAAACGAGATCGTAGGCTTGGAATCTCTTGCTTCTTAGTCTAGAGGCATTGTGGCTAGGCAAACAACACGTGTCTGATTTTTGAAATGTTACTTACACAGTCTAGGGTTTTTTTTGTTAAGCAAATTTATTCTGTCCTAATTTGAGGTCCAGGGATCCAGGCAAATTTTCAACTCAAATCCTTTTCTTCTATCTCAATGTGTGGATGAAGGGGAAATAAATAAAAATAAAAATAAAAATAAAAATAAAAATAAAAATAAAAATAAATAAAAATAAAAATAAAAATAAAAATAAAAATAAAAATAAAAATAAAAATAAAAATAAAAATAAAAATAAAAATAAAAATAAAAATAAAAATAAAAAAAAAGGAACATTTGGATGAATAAAAAGTAATTGTGACATACCAATTGCTAGTTTCAGACATGACCTTAGAATGACACTAGCTGGCATACTGACATTGTGATAGACCAACTATGAGACTGGAAAACTAGCGGAATAACTTCTCAGTGTCTTTCTATGCTGTGCTTACTGTATTCTACCATTCTTGGTTATGCGTGCCAGCTCAATCTTTGTGTATTATGGCTAGAAGATTGTGTGTTAGCAGTTACTATGCCACTTAAGTAAAAATTCTGGCACTGGATGAAACAGTATTTGTTTCAGTGACTAACTCTGTATTCTCAAATGGTCAACCTGTTGCAACTAGCCAGGCTAGGCAGGTCCCTAGATAGTTTTGGGGCAGAACATGACTATACCTGCCACCTATATAAATATCTGTAATAATACTGAAGTAGTCTTACAACTGTAAATAACACACTTGTTATTTACCACACATAACTCTGCCTTCCCCTGAGGTTGGTTTAAGACCTAACAATTCAGTGACTTCAGCTGCAGAACAGTGACTGATCTATACAGTTAAGATTAGTTGAAAGAGGAAGATATTATATTTCTCTCAGCAAGACATACTGTTTCAAATACTAGAACAGAGAAATTTTCATAGGTCCTTGCCATTTTGCAATTCTGTGAAGCAAAACTTGAATGTGTACTAGCAAAGAAATAACACTTGTATTACTTTTCCGAAGATGAAAGGCACAGAGGGATTTTTTAGGTCTTTATCTTACACTGAATTCAATATAATAATATAAGTATTATAATATAAATATAAACAATATAATAAATAATTGGATGTAACCAATTCAAAGTGTGATCCTCTTTGCTTTGTGGTTAGCAAATTTCAGAACTTAAGAAGTAATGTCCACAAACTTCGTAAGATTCAACAAGGTCTGTTACATAAGTGTCTCAAATACGAAACACTGGGAGAGAGGTAAACTAATTCAGCTCTTACTGAAGCCATTAAGTGTGCATTTAGCATGTTGTGCTTTTTGTATAATAGCAGAACTACATTTTTTTTTTCATTTGCTGTTCATTTGGACTGATTGCTCTTATCTTACAATTTTTACAGAATTTGGGTGTTAAGTCTGCATATTTTCATCAATATCTGAATACTTCTGAGTGGTTTCACTTAGCAGAAAAGCTGAATGCTAGTCAATCAATATGGAATTAAAGTCCTTTGTCAAAATTGTATTGGTGCCTGGAATGCTGTATTAAAAACACAATTCCTCTAGCAAAAGCAGCTACTGTCAACTTCCTTTTCCTTTTGATAGAGTATTCCTGTAACTATAATAGCAACACTTATGTCGTTCAACTAATATTACTAGGGATGAAAAACATAAGGTATGTTTCTTGATTACAAAGAAAACAAGTGCTGGGCCATTCATCTTTGCTCTGATACCCTCTGAAGCATTCTCTTTATATAACAAAACACAAGAGGGCACATCTGCTTTATCATGTCCCTTATCTGTTTTCAGGAGGAAAGTAGAAATTGAGAGTGCAGTGCATTGGTGTCTTTAAAGTTCTCCTTTGTTTTGATCACTTAAAAATGGACATTCCAATATGCAAATACTTGTCTATCATGAGGAAGATATGTATTTACATGCAATAAAATAACAATATACTATTGATATAATTACGTCATGTTTGCCATGCTGGCATGCCTTGATGTATTTATTATTTTAAGGAAAACATCTCTGGCACTGTAAAAGTGAGAGATAAAAACTGTTAGACTTTGGGAGTTACATCCCCCAAACAAGTAGTCTTCTTCAACTTTATTTTCTCCCTTTAAGTACTGTTATGAAGACACTTCTCTGTCTGTCTTGTCTGTCTATCAGAACTGCTACCAGCCACTTTATAAAAGAAAATTATCCTCTACCAGAGAATAGTCTATGCTGGTGAAAATGTAAAAAATAAGTCAATATAGCAAAGGAAAGCAGCCAATTAAAGGTACATATGGGGTGTGATAAAGGTACAAGATAGACCTTGGAATTTATGGGATATTTTATATCCCAGATATTAGAGCAGTAATTTTTCTTGCAGTTGGCGTGAAAGAACATAGAAATAGCATGTGACGGAGAACCAGTCACTCACAGGTACAACTGCATCTGAAATACGCTGTGAATTCTTAAGCCTAAAATATCACTGGGGAGTGGCCTAGCTACAAATCAAGCATGCCAAGAATGGATGCTGCTATTTTAAAATATGCTTTTTAGTTGAGAGAGGGAACAATAAATTAAAAAAAATAATAACACACAAACCAAGCTCTTTGTTCTTCCCATACATCAGTTTCAAAATAAAAAGTAAGATTTTATCTAAAGCAAACAGCTATGTTTTTCAGCATGCCCTGACTTCAAGGTCCCCCAACTATCCCAGCAGGAATGTTCCCTCACCTTCCTACCATAGCTGGTTATGCGTTGAGGATGGTTATCTCCCTCTGTGTAAAGAGCTCGTATCTGTCTGATGCAGAAGTGGGAAGCATTCTCAGCTTAGATGTGGCCTTGCAGAATCACTGAAACACACAGCAACTCTGTAGCCAAGGCAGCACCACAATCTACTTCTCCATGGGAAACTAGATTGGTTTATTATTCATAGGAATAATGTCTAATACAACTTCTGTGTGTCCCTTGAACCTTTGTAAGAGATGACCAAGAATCATATGCATCTGTCTTTATTCTATCCTCTTTTTTTTTTTTTTTTTTTTTGTAGCCACCTTTAATGAAATGTTATGGCTTTCAAATAATAGTTGCAAGTATCCTCCTGGTTCACTGAAAGCTAAGGGATCAGAGTCTCTTCATCCTCCAGTAGGTGTTTATTCTCTAACTCTGGCTGGATTTATAAGCTTGACATCACAAGGATTTACTAGACTACATGAGTGTAGAGGAGATAGGCTTTAATTTTTTCATGCTCTGTCAGTGAGGATTTCTAATAATCATTCAAAAAAATAACCTTCTGCTTAAAGCTTCTGTGTAGCCTGGTGAATGAAAAGTAGCAAGCTTACTTCAAAAAGATATCCAGGACCTAATAATTTACAGCTTTACAGTATTGATTCCTGCAGCAGACATATTAGTAGAAACTGCAAGATTGAATTAGCAGGTGGACGGATAGATAAAATTCAAAACAAACCAGTTTGCATTGCTCAAATTGAGCATATACCTTTTCTAACAGTTTTGTTTCTTTCAGTGTTTTTCTACAAAACTGGAAAATATGAGGTAATGATTTTCTAATGATGATTCTGTTCACATGCACTTTTTTTTCCGTGAAATCTGCAAAAGCTGTTATGTTTACTCCTCAGTGTGATTATTATGTACGTGAGAACATTTTATGTTTCACATCAAACATTTAGCAGTTGGGTATGTACAGGACAACAACTAACACTTAGGAGAGAGTGATAATACTGCGTGCTGGATTTCCATGCACGGAAGACAAAGTCCTTGTATGGAGAGGGGAACTGAACTTATATGTGAAAATTAAAACTTGTAAGTGAAAATTACATCCCTCTAAAGCTCCAAAATAGTCTTGGACATGGAGCCAGAGATTTAAAGCTGAAAAGAAGTAGCATATTGAGATCCAGTTTGGGGAGTGAAGGTGATGTGAAAATTAACCTTCCTAACAGAAAACAAATCTACTGAAGTTGTACCCTAAGGAACGTCTTTACCTACCTTTCTGAAATCACAGCTTAAGCAATGCTAGATAGAAACAGATGATATACCAAGGAGGCAAGGGATGGTAAGATGTAGTTTTGTAGAATGATCCAATCCTCCAGCCCAACTCCCAAAGCTACATCCAAAATACTATAAAGCGATGAACACAGGCTAAACAGAACTACAGAATACTTACAGTATTAGTTACTGTGAGCACCCTTATCACATAGATAAAGCAGATATTTTCTCATTTTTTTTCAAATATCTTGCTCTTCAAGATCAAGCATGGATACTTTTTTTGCAGAAGTTTTTGGTGAAATCTTTTACTTACACAGTGAAGAGTGGGTTAAAGTCCATTGTCAGGAAAACTATTTGGTTTTGTAAGTAGTTTCTATGGTGAAATCCTTTCCAACAACAAAAGAAGACAAATATCTAATGAAGATCTTACAGTCTGAAAAAAAAAAAAAATACTAGGTAACTCCTTAAATTGTGAAAGTACTTTCATTTAAAGTGAGTTATGATCCTGAGATGAACAGTCCTGTGAAGTACTTCCATTGATTACAGTCCAGTCAGCCTGGCTATAGAGTAAGGAGGACATTTAGCTTCAGGCAGCATCCTGATCACAAGAATGAAAAAGAATATCAAAGGTAATTAGGTTTAGTCATTTCCTTCTAAATCACTGTTATTTGTGGTACAGAAATGAAACTGAATTTAGATTAAGGTATTTACAATGTATTTTTTTAATTACTATTCTTGAAAGGGAATAAAAAAATTTTTGCACATATTGACGACAGAAAGAATTAAGCAGGTGACAAGCCTCTCAGTGCCAAATGCTGTACTCAAAAGCTGCTCTCATCTTTAATCCTAGCTTAAAATTTATTTATAGGTATTTCTCCCTTGCTTCCATCTGTTTTCTCCTTCTCTGTATGTGTGAAAGAGTGCTTCTCTCTATCTCTCATGCCCAGTACAATCAAACAGTGTCATATTTCAGTGGTGCCTTCCTCAAACTCTCCTATACAGTAGCACTAGAATTTGTGTGAGTTTGATTTCTGGCCAGAACTTGTATGCTTCAGCTTTCTTATTACATAGATAAGGTTAATTTCTTATTACATTTATCTTGCATGAAAACCAATGCTATCATTCCAACTTCAGTAATTTTTCACTCATCTCCCACCTTACATTTCAGATTGCTTGAAAGCTGTAATAAGTTTGGCTGAAATAGAGTTAATTTTTTTTCATAGTAGGTGGTATGGTGCTATATTTTGGAACTGTGACCAAAACAGTGTTGATAACACAGAGGAACTTTTACTTACGGAGAGTCTCTTTCTTCTCTGTGTCTCACACTGCTATCTCAGCAAGGAGGGTAGGAAGCACAAGAACCTGGGGGGACACCACCAGAACAGCTGACCCAAACATACTAAAGTGATATTCCATATCATATGATGTCTTGCTCAGCAATAAAAACTGAACGAAGCAGGGAGGGGAAATGTTCATTGTTACAGCATCTGTCTTCTCAAGTAACCATTTCATGTGATGAAGCCCTGCATTCCTGGCAAAGCTTAAACATCAGCTTAGTAGTGCTTAATTCTTAAACATCAAGAGCAGTGAATTAATTTTCTTTTTGCTTTGCCTGCACATCCTTGCTTTGCCTGTTACATTGTATTTATCTCAACCCACAAGTTTTCTCACTTTTACCCCTCTGATTCTCAACCCATGACACTATGTAGTATGGCTCCATGACGCTTAGCTGCCTACTGGATTTAACCCGCATCAGAAGCTAGTAACTGTATAGGAACATATTAATCTGCTGTTTCTTTGGCTCATACTGCTGACAAAAATGTGGCTGACTGTTGTGACTGTGGCAGAAAGGATGAGAGAAAACAGTCCCATATTTGTTATATTGTGATTATTCTCATTAATCTCTAATAGATTACAAAAAGTTCTGCTTCTTTTTCGTTATTGAGGAAAATCTTCCTATATGATTCTCTAGGAAAGTGAAAATAATTAAGGAGGGAAAGTATCAGTGGGACAAGAGATTTACTGCTGAATGTAGTCTGCTTGAGGAAGGTGATGAAATCTTGTAGTAGAGCCCTGAGAGACAAAAGTGTTCTCCCTAGGAAATTTGTTTAACAGTGACAAACTGTGTTTCTGTCTCAAAAAAAATTATTTACTTTTACCACACATAATGAAGAAAAAATTATAAATTACAAGAATGATATAAGAAGAAAGCAAAGTCTTTTTACTCTGCTAAAGCATTAAAAACAAAAATTAGAAGTCTGTTGGCATTGGGGCTTACCATTTGGGCCAGAAGTTTATTTGATTTTAAACTACACAGTCTGTGTGGTAGAGCTGCAGTCATTACAGCATACACTGATGCATGAAGGTAAAATAGTAATCTGGGATGATCTACAAAAGATGGAGTAGTGACTGGTATTTTAAACAGCTGCTCTCTTGTGCTGTATTTCAGTGTTCTCTAGTCACCTACAATAGATAGATTCTACTCAGAAAAGAAAAGCATTTAGTCAAGAATTAAGGTAATTCACTTCCTTTCTAGTTTGTTTACCAGGAAGGCATTTAGCAATACTCAGAAGACTTCTTTATGAAAGAACAGTGTATTGACCCTTGATATGAGTGTTATTACTCCTTCTAGAAGAGAAGATTAGATAAGGACATTTTATCCTTAGAAAACACAATCCCTGTTCAAGATAAATTTCCTAGAATCATAGAATCATAGAATGGCCTGGGTTGAAAAGGACCTTAAGGATCATCTAGTTTCAACGCCCTTGCTGAGTGCAGGGTTGCCAACCACTAGACCAGGCCTCCCAGAGCCACATCCAGCCTGGCCTTGAATGCCTCTAGGAAGAGGGCATTCACAACCTCCTTGGGCAACACGTTCCAGTGAACAATCTGCAGCATGAAAATGTTGCATTTGCTTCACTAGATGCATACAACTTCAATCAGTCCATGTTACTTTCAGTATTTACTTTGCCAGCATCATAATTCTTGTTGGCATCCATTACCTCTGGAAGGTGTCCCTAAGCCAAGTTTTTAAGGATTTTAAGCTTTTTAGTTTGATGTTGACAAGCAGTGAGCAAATATGAATAGTGCAACCTATAGCTATATATTAGCATACTTTGTAATGACATGACTTCAGTTGCTGAACTTATATGCCCTTATATTTTCATTTCTCTGTATGTGTTCCAATTGTTTCCTGAAAAGCCTATCTTTTATACTTAAGATTCAGAATCAGATACTTCCTTCCTTCCTAGCATAGGAGTTTATGTCTAGCTGTTCTTTACACACAAGAGCTGGCAAACACATGTCTTTTTCAAAAGAAGTTGTGAGACTGGCACAGGAAAAAAAAAACCAACAACAAACAACAACAACCATAAACATAAAAAAAAAACCCAACCCTGAATACTTCCTCTTAGTATTTCATTACCAACAACTACTTCTCTTGTTTTTTTCCAGAAGCATGGATAGAAGGTGTTACTCCTTCAAGCTCTTGTGTTCCTGATGTTTTAGTAAGAAGTGATCCTGAACCTAAACCACAGGCCATCATTCACTCATCTGCTCCTCTACCAGGCAGCATTATGAATCTTTCAGAAGAGATACAAGAAAATCTTTCTTGTGGGATTGAAACTGTTACGACTGAAGAAACACCTGAGCAGAGTGAGCAGCGCTTTGATCCTTAGGCATTCAGATTGAGAATGTACTGTTTTCCACTAAAGAGCAGACTGGTACCCTATTGACACATAGTCTCAAAGCAGAAGCAGTAGAACTGAATAAGCATTAAAGTACATACTGCATCATCACTGTGAGAGTTCCTGTTATGATTCAGCATACAGGTGCTGGAACTTGTCCTCTAGATCCTCATGTACAAGAGATGCCTCTTGGCCTTATGCTCATTAAAATCAAAGCCAATAGGAGAGCAGAACTTTATTATCTGTTGTTTATCTGTAAATTCTACAAGGTGTGTAACCTGAGAGATTCTAAAAACTATCAAAAAATGCAGTTTCGGTTATTTAGAAATAATGTTTCTGCCTAGTTTGTGTCATACAGACTATGCCAGTTAAGATTAAATGTTTGCAAATAGCACTTATTATATTAACCATCTGACATGTTAAAAAAAGAAAGTGTTTTTGCTGAAGAATAAACAGCAACAAGAACAACTGAGGTTTCACTCTAAAAAAGGTAAATGTTATACTTTGATTCTAGTTATACAGTAAGAAATGAAAGACTTCTGATTTGAGGACTCTTATGTTCGAAAAGGGATTAAGCTGCCTGTTGCTGTATTGGTTTTAAATTTCTCTTAAAGATGGCACTGAATATAAAGAGAAATAATTGATAGAGATATCTAGTCAATGTCCTTTGAATCCGGCACAACAAAGTTGTGAAAACATATATTAAGTGGTTAAGTGGTTAAGCATCAGATATAGGCTGACATCTATCATCTGTGAGTTAACCTGAGGGAGTTTTGGATAAGCTTCTTCACTGTGGACTACTGTAGACCACAGCATAACTTTGCAGTCATTTCAACAGATGCTATAGCAAACTTCCATTTGCATTTTTTCCAGTAGAAAACAATGCTGCATGTCTGACTTCCATTAAGAGTTTCAAGATTAATCTTTTTCCTAGGTAGGAAGATAGAACCTAGAGTCTTTGATTGCAATCACTCATGCTCCCATATTTTTTTGCCAGAAGTAGGATTATGAAAAGTGGAGAGCTTTTTCAAGAATAGCTACGGTTTCAGGTATTCTCTCATGTGTTCCAGAGAAAGTCAAGTACAAATTTAAAAAATGTATATCCGAGATGACAAAGTCCTTTCAGAAGTAATTACTCTGTATATTTTAAAATGCATTCATTAATGACGGATTTCAGAAGATATAACCGTCTATATATGTAATGAGGTATATAGTGATGAGAATGATCAGTTCAACAAAAAAAAACTTGAGCTAAAGTAATAAACATGTTTATTTAGGTAAGTATTTTACATATCATCAAAACTGGGTTTTAGAAAACAAGACTTTTTATGATTGTGTAGAAATAAGGAAAAAGCTAGCCTCGCATCTAGATCTCCCCAGTGACCAAAAATCCTTAATTTCTGATAAATGTTTCGATCCATTTAAAGAGTCAGAAGACTTCTTCCAAATGCTGTTCTGAATTTTACCCCAGAATACTTGGAGAAGATGCTCAGGTTTTGTGGTTTTCATTTGGTTTTCCCTCAGCACTCATCAGCGAACCTGGGCCATATATCTCTTCTCCAATAATGGGATCCTCCCCACCGCCACACATTTAACTTCAATGATATTGGACAAAATCCAACATTTCAAATTTTGACAGAGATGAGAAGCAAGTCTGACAGACAGTCTTTAGTTTCAGTATACCTCTATTTCCAGGATCACATAGAACGTTTGAAACATCAGGCAAATATTACATCCTTGTTCTGCTTGTAGTTCTCTCAGTGATTCCCTGATCTCCCACACTTCGTTACCGCTTTTACTCATTCAGTACTCTGAAACTCTGTTGGTCCCAACAGAATTAGCACATACCATATTTTAATTTAATGATTTACTGAAGTGAACCTGAGAGTTGCAAAGATTTTCACTTGATTTTGTTATGTAAATTATTTATTTGTTTGATTGTTTTGCAGATGCGGAAGGAAAATTTTGGCTGCACAAACTTGGAACGAGTATAAACAAGTGGTCACAGCTGAATTCCCTGATTGAATTGGGTGAAAACAGAGCTCTAGAAAAAGGTATATTTCTATAACAATCATTAGTCTTTTTTTTCTGGAACACATACTACATTTACTGCTTTACATAAATGTTGAGGGTACTGGGTTTTTTTTTGTTATTTTTCTTTCATGTGAGCTCAGATTTCTGAATCCAACTACATAGCTTGAGTTTTTACAAGTCACTATTTTGAGTATGCTGCCTACACATTCTTTTGTCCTTACACATCTTTTAGTTAATTATTTTAATTAATTAAATTTTATGATACTCAAAGTAATTTTCTAGTAGGAAGTTAACTGCTGTGCTAAGTCAGTTAGAGGGGTCTGATCTGAAAACATGTAATTATATGTTTCTAATTTAAAAAAAAAATGAAAAGGGAGTTGTTTTTATCATACTCTGGCATAAACTGAATCTTTCTAAACAACTTTTAAAAAGTAGTTGTGAAGAAGGCATTGAAGTGTCCTACTCTTAGCTGTGATAAAAGCTAGTTTTATTAGGAGGTAGTACTTTTCTATGTTATTTTTTATCTAAGTTTTTGTTTGTAGCTTTAGTGTAAATCATTAGCATCAGAGTCATGGACAAGTAATTGTCAAACAAAATAACTAAGTGCAATAGTTTCCACTGGTCAAAGTCAGAGTTGTTAAAACTCTCCTCCCTAAGGTCCATTTCCTTTATTATCAGGCAAAATAAAATATTTTACAACTATACTTGATGTTCCAAGTTACTGTGCATTTCAGTTCTTGCTGATAGAAATTACTTACAGTTACTTACTTCCAGTTGATAATGTAATTTTTTGTTATAAAATAGATCATCCAAACACATCTGGAGTTTGTTCTGATCTTGACCACAAAGTTACTGAGCTGGAGGAGGGTAAAACCAACGAAGAATTGCCATATATCCCATACAAACTAGCTACATTATATATAACCAAGGTAAAATAAAAATAAAAGTAAAGAAAAATGAATGAATAAGTTACAATACAAAAACATTACTGACTGAAGAATGTTAATCTACTCATAGGATGTACTAGATGCATTGTTCCTTTCATAATAATTTTCATTATAGAAATCCAATTCACACTATGTTATTGCTCAATAGATTTTTTTTTCATTTTAGGAAGTCTGCACTTAAATTTTGAAAATTAATACAGAATTACTAATGTTAAAAAGGAAAATTATCCTAGTTAAAGTCAGATACTGAATTGCTCTATTTTGCCTCTACCAGGTAGGTGTCTAAATTTAAACAAACAAACAAACAAACAAAGTACTGCATCCCTTGAGGATGGAGAAAACCTTTGTCTTCACATGTCGTATTTCTCACCATCACCCTTGATTGTTAGAACTGGATTTTGACTTGCAGTACAAGGTCTTGTTTCAATTTCAACATTTCTGGTGTTAGCAGAAAACTCATTAGACTGATGCAGTTCTCTGTTTATTAATTGTTACTGGTTTTTTTCTGTCAGCATCAGTGAAGTAAGAATGAGAAGTCCAAGGGTAATCAAAAGGGACTTCAGGGCCTTGGGGCAACTCATTGAAGTATGAGGAGCACAAGTAATGTTTTCCTCTATTTTTCCAATAGCAGAGAACAGCACTGAAAGGAATAGGCAGACCTAGCTGATGGCTCTAAAGCTGGTGTCACCGGTAGAGTTTTGGGTTTCTTCACCATACAACGGTCTACACAACATCAGGCCTGCTGGAGGCTGTGGAGATGCACTTTTCTCAGAGTGAGAAAGGGATTTTAGTGCAGGAATTAGTAGGGATGATCATTAGAGCTTAAAACTAGGTTCAAAGAGGGCTATAGGATAAAACCTAAGCTACAGGACAACATGCCAACATTTGAGGGCCTACACTCTAGTGAGATCTTTCAGTATGCTTCACCAGGTGCTGGGTACAATGTAAAATGTCTGAAATGTTTCTACACCAGTGTACACAGCATGAGGAACAAGCAAGAGAAGCTAAAAGTTTAGGCTCAGTCCTAGATCTATGACACCAATGGCATAAGCAAACCCTGGTGGGAAGAGCCCTGTGAGTGGTATGTTGCAATGGACATTTCTGAGCTCTTTCAGCAGGGACAGGCAGGGCAGGTGAGGTGGGGAGTGTGGTGTACGTGTGGAAAGGGACAAGCTGTACAGAATTCATAGCTGGCAATGACACAATTGGGAGCCTCCAGGTAAGGATAAAGGGGCAAATAAAGCAGATGTCATTGTAGGAGTCTGCTATAGGCCACCCAACCAGGCACAGACTCTGAGCTTTGACAAAGTGGTCCTTCAAGTTAAACAACTCTCTTGGGTTTCCTGACCTTTCATTGTTCTAACCAATGGGATACCTCCTTGAAGAGGTCAGAGTTGGCTTTCCTGAAATCCAAAGTTCTAGTCCTGCTTATCTACCTTCCAGTTCTTCTCTCATATAAAGAACAACTCTACCACCTTGCTTCTCTGGTCTGTCTTTCCTAAAAAAGTACAGAGCAATCCATGGCAGCATTCTAGACATGCAAGCAGTCCCATCGTGTCCCAGTGATCACAATGAGATCACGGCCCTACAATCACACAGTGATCTCTAGTTCTTTGTATTTATTCCCCTTGCAGAGTGCTTTGGTGTACTGGCACTTTTTGGTCTTATTTAGTCAGCTGCTGTCAGAAGAATCTGCCTTGCATTAAAATGCAACCAAGAATATCTAGGAATAGCTCTAAATTTTTATACTTTACACACTCATGTTCATTATTGCTGTAATATCTGTCAGACTCACTCAAAATGCAACACGTATCAGCGTTACATAATTTTACATTGCACCTGCAAGACAAAGATGCAAAAAAAAAAAAACAAAAAACCAGGAGAAACTGGGATGGGAAATAGTGGAATTTTCCTTTTGTGACTACTGTGAAATAGAATGAATAAAACTGAGTCACTAAGGATCTTAAGGCAATTTTAAGCTTAAATGACTCATTTTTCAAATGGGAAAAAAAAAAACCATCACTTTGCCTGTCCTTTAATGCACATAACTGTTCTTGTCAATGAGAAATGACTATAGCGATTCTTAAAGTTATACCAACTTTTGAAAAAAATTTTAATTACCTTAATGGCATACAGAATGCAGCTGAGTGCTGCATGTTTGTGTTATCAAACTCCTAAATGCAAAAATGTAATCTCCACTGCCCGCTCTTCTTTTTTTATTATTATTAGCTTTTTTCCCAGTAATAAGTTTCACAATGCTGTTTTTCAAGAACTTAGAATAATTGTAATTACTGTCTTCTGTACTCAATTCAGATCACTACACTAGAAAAAGAGAAATTGAGGTGCAGTAAAGAAAATCCATTTCAAGTGAATAAATAAACATATGTTTATTAAAAAAAAACAAGACATAGTAGAATTGAACCTAATTGTTGGGTTGAATCTAGTTGTTGAAGCCTCAGTGTTTTTGTCTAGAGACCAGGTTATTTACAGGCTTTCAAGATCAGACTTGTCTCTGTACAGTTTATGTCATTTTGAGAAAATCAAAACTGTTTGATGATTCATTATAATTGGAGTTCAATTCTAGTGCTCTGAGTTCATCATTTCTTCCATTCTCTGCAGGTTGTAAAAGACATGCAGGAAACGAAATGCAAACATATGAAGATAATCAGACAACTGGAAAATATAAAAAAAGAAAACCAGGTAATTACTCTGGAGCATGACTATCATTGTGTCCTATCATTAGTCAAACAGATGAAATCATAGAATCATAGAATTATAGAATGGCTTGGGTTGGAAGGGACCCCAAGTATCATCAAGTTCCAGCCCCTGGCAGGGCCACCAAGCTCCAGATCTAGTACTAGACCAGGTTGCCCAGGGCCCCATCCAACCAGGTCTTGAACACCTCCAGGGACAGAGCGTCCACAGCCTCTCTGGGCAGCCTGTTCCAGCACCTCACCGCTCAGTCTGTGAAGAACTTCCCCCTGACATCCAGACTAACCCTTCCCTCCTTGAGCTTAAAACCATTCCCCCTTGTCCTATCACTATCTACCCTTGTAAAAAGTTGATTCCTCTCCTGTTTATAATCCCCTTTTAAATACTAGAAGGCTGCAATGAGGTCTCCTCACAGCCTTCTCTTCTCCAAGCTGAACAAGCCCAGCTCCCTCAGCCTGTCTTCATAGGGGAGGTGCTCCAGCCCTCTGATCATCTTCATGGTGCTCCTCTGGACCCTCTCCAATAGCTCCACATCTTTCCTCTACTGGGGGCCCCAGACCTGTATGCAGTACTCCAGCCAGGGCCTCACGAGGGCAGAGTAGAGAGGGACTACTGTTGCTGAGCTGTTTTCTATACTGCTTGTATCTTAAACTTCCCAGCTTTTATTTTCTTAGAAAAGTTAAATTTGTATAAAATTGCTTAGCCATGGCTAGAGAGAATTCATTAGGGTCTGCTCTCAGAAAAACTTATGGCTTCTGCAAAATAGGGAGAGAAAAGATAATTACCTGAGCAGGATTTTTTGCTGTAAGTCTACATCCTGTGAAGATACAAACCTCTTGTGATCAACACAAAAGATTTGCAGATAAAAAAAAGAATTGGAGAAGGAAACTGTTGTTTTCAACAACAGACTTCACAGCAGTTGTGTAAAATGTTCTCTTATTCATGTTTAGCTTTCCTGTTTTCACTCTTATTCATTTTCTCAATAATCCTTTCTAATATAGGAGCAGACTACAAACACTGTAAAACTATATGGTGATAAAATGAGGAGTCTGAAATCTCAATTAGAAGCTTACCGAGAACTGATGAACAAGAATAGCAAATACTGGCAAAATATCGCTAAGGTAAACAAGAAGTGCAATTTTAACAAGAGGATAAGAGCAACAGGAACATACAGGGGATGCAGAAAGAGATTGTAGAAGTCATGCTTTCTTTTTAGTGACAGTAAACTAAAGATACAGTTTGTGGAATTGCTACAAAACCATTGCTATCTCCATCTGGAGATGAGTAACACCTTACACAATATGTTTTCAGAACAGTTTTCATATCTTCAGTTCCATGATGAAAACTTGGTGTTAAGTTTTCCCATACTATTTTGCTTAGACACTTGAGAATTATTATGTTTTTATGAAAGAAACATGTAAAGATATTCACTGAATATTAAGGATATCTAATGTTTTTTTGGTGATGACCAGAAATTAAGGTTTATCCCATTCTTCTTTATATTCTACAATCAAGGAAAAATTTCTGCATGTCTCACAATTTAAGAAGTGTATTTAGAATCTGATCACATTTGCTTTGTAAATTGGTCAATTTCTATTTTTTATTTTTGTGAGAGATCCCCAGGGCTTAGCACACTAGTCCAAATGTTAAAATTTCTCAACTTGTGTGGAACAATAACAACAAATAAGCTATCAAATAAATAAATGAAGGCTGACTACATAAATTTTAATTATTTTGCCTTATCCTATTTCCTTCAGAGCCTGAGGGAAAGTAACAATCAACTAAGCCAAGAGAAGGAAGATCTTCTTCACCAAATGAAACAACAAACAGAGAAATGGGAAGAAAAAAAGGTGAAAACTGCTACTTTGTTTTCTCTGTGTGAAGTTAAATTGTGCTCTCATTTCCATTTCCAGTTCATGCTGTTCCCAACAATCTAAGGGTTCTGAAAACAACAGTTTGTCTTTAGACATGTACATCTAAATCAGCTAAGATTAAACTGCTAGGCACCTGTCTTATTTCAGGAAATCCAAGTACCTTGTGGGCCACTAGGAGCCAGTGAAGAAGACACACAGGTTGGGGTTTTTTTTGTCATACTATGTTATTTTTCCACTAAAAATAATGATTGGCATTTCTCTGTCTTTTTCACGTATCTTTTCAAGAATTGTAAAATCACAGCAGAGATTTTATTTATTTATTTAGCAAATACTTTCAAAAATATACAAAGTTTTCACCTATTACAGTATTCCAATGCAGCTGGTTGATCAAAGCAGCAAAAATAACTTGCATGCTGTTTCCCAGGAAAAAGGGGCACGATTAAAATTCTTCAGGTTTTGCAATATTTCTTTCTAATAATGCAATATCAGTTTACTAATGATTTGAGGTGGCTGCGGGTGCAGAAAAAGCTTGTAGAAAGCAGTAAGTTGTAAGAGCAAGTAGCTATAGTAGTGGGTTAAAACAATCATTTCCACTCTTCTTCTTACCATGGCTGAACTGTATTGCAGCCACATCGTCAGACGATTTAGTAATACTCAAACTTTGTTCTTATTGAATCATTGTCAGATGTTTCTGTTTATGACAGGAACAAAGGAACTTTAAAAAAAGAAAAAAGGCTTTGGGTAAAGTAAACAAATACATATTGCAAGAGCATAACACTCTCCCTTTTTTTTTTTCATTGTAATGATTCTTTTAAAGGTCGGGTTGGGAGAATAGGGGAGATGAGCTATTTCAGGCACATCCAACCTGTGGCCCCTGGGCCATGTGCAGCCTGATACAGGTCACACTGCAGCCACCCAATACCTCACACCATCCTGCTGGCAGCTCTGCCCCACAGAGTGGCCCAACCCAGCTCCAGGGAACAGGGAGGGCGCAGTGTAGTGCCAGCTCAAATACTGCAAATAAACTGGTTAAACATAGTCCTGTGAACAGTGAAAAACATGCAGCCATGCTTTCCATTTTGATGAAGGAATTTGAGGTATCAAGATTGAAAAAAAAATCAATTTCTTGGTTTACTTGCAACTCCATTTCCAGTAGACATAAATACATTACTTGAGCATTTTCACACAGAATGTATAGAGTTGTAATGAAAAATTTGATCATATCCCTTTATCAGACTTTTGTAAGACCTCTCTTACCAGAGAGAAATATCATTTGCTTTACAGTCATGCCTTATTCATTTTGTCACTTTTTGGCAGTATGAACGTTTGTGAACAATTGTTTTCAAGGATGAAGCATGGGAAGAGTAAAATTTCATCAGAAACCTCTACCAGATAATTTGAGAATTCACTGAGAATTGCAACCACTGCCAGACTGATGCATTAGTTTCACAAAAACACTAGTTTTATATATTTGTTACTCTGCTTTTAATGTGTTTTAATAAAAAATGCTAAAACTTACAAATAAGTTTTGTTACTTATGTATATGAACTATATTATGTATTTTTATAAGTGCTGCTCTGTAAGCAATGCTTTCTATTTTATTATGTTACCCCACAACATCAGAGGTGGATGTAGGTGGTATGGCAGTAGAGGCTGAAGCTTCCCACCAATGCAGACTCTTTTTCATTGCTAGTGAAAATGCATAGCTAATGATATTGACTATGTGGAAAAAAATGGTGCTTTGTAGCTGAGGATTTGCTCTAGGGCTATTTTGTTCTTTGTATTGGTAGTAGTTTCCATGGAAATAATTAGGAGGTATTAATTTTAGAGCAGCATTCATAGACGCAGCTGTAGTCAGTTTCTCTTCACTCAATGCAGCCCAGGCAAGCCAAAAGGTCGGACACCCATGACCTATTTAATCTGGGACGATCTTGAGGTTTTAACACTAGACATTAACCTGCAACTTAAAGTCAGTTCATTCCTTTACTAACATTTATCTTGCTACATTAACAAAACTATAGTGTTCAGTGTAGAAAGTATTTGTTTTTAGTTCTGAAAGCCAAAAAAAAGTTATGTTTTATTTAATGGTCGTGAAATGCTCAGTGTTATGCCCTTTTCAATGAAAGGTTATGTTTTTAAAGAATGAAATAGGCTGCTCAGGTTAATGTCAATAATTGTATGCCCAGAATGCTCTCAGGACTGAGCCCAAAATGCATCTTAACATAATTTAATTTATTCCTAGTTATATCAGAGTCCATTTTTTTCCCTAACATGAAATCTCTATCGTGGACTGTGAAGGGCTAATTTTTCATGCAGACACTGAAAAACCAAAGCCTTATAAATATTCCAGCCTGTATTCCTTCTGTAAATTTAGTTACATTTATCTGTGGAAATAACAGTTTCTAATGATTTTCCTTTTGTAAGGAAATTGTAAAATTTTGCCCAGTTTGGCCTTCCACTTTTTAGTGATATCTTGTCAGAATTGCTTTCCAATTAAATGCAAGGGTAAATTTCAGTTTTAGCTATTATATACTTCTCTTCTGCTGTTGAAGGCATTTCAAAATCACCATAAATCCTGAATTTCTAGTCACTGGAGAAAATAACTTTTTTTTTTTTCCCAATAGAATCTGTGACCATGGTCAAATTGTTGTCTGTTATTTTCTGAGGATATTATTACATACAATATATACAAGTTTTTCTGTAACTTTGAAATCACCAACTTTCTTTATATCAATTGTACTACTATAATGTGTATATTCAGGATCATGATGATAATCTGTTGAAGGAAGAAAAAGTCTCAAAGTCAGATTCAGCTTATGAAATAGAGTGCAGATTACTATAGCATTTCTGAGTGAAAAATAGGAAGGAGTATTTTTTTAACAATACAGCACCACCTTTTGATGAAATTTTGCATAGCATCAGTATTTAAAGTTAAGGTTTTTTCTCCTGTGTTTTATTATACATTTCAATATTAGCTGATTCCCAATTGACAAACAGTGAAGAATATAGTTTTTTACAAATTCTTTGTTATATACCAAGGAAATGTAGCATATTATATTTTAACAAAGAATAGCAAGTGATGAAGATACAATGTTCTAAGATTACAGGAACAAGGAACACCTTTTATGAAACTAGGTAGTACTATCAAGATCTGAAGCAAACTTTTCATGAGTGCTGACTTTGCATTGTGTGTGCAAAGTGTTTTGTTCTTCAAATTTTGGGGCAACTTACTCTGTAATTTTTATCTCTTCTTTAATTCTAGTAATGTGGACAAATAAAAGCAATGGGCATTTTGGTGCATTTTCTTGTGAAAATGGTAGAGTCTGAGAAGTCTCTGTTTTACTTTTCTGTTTTCTTTTATAGCAACAACCAATTACTGCTCATTTCTCTAGGATGTGACTATCAGTGGCAAATTTATTTCACTGTTATTAGCTATTACATGTATACTCATAAAGGAAATAGAAAAACTGATTTCCTTCTCTCCTCTTTTCTTGCCTTTCAGGTCTGGATTCTTGAAAATCTGTCTAAAAAAATCAGTCATCTTTACACCCAGCATACATTGAGTGAGTTTTGTATTTGGACATCAAATTTCTTGATCTTCCTATTTTCCCTCCTGTTTTTCTTATGCTGTGGTGTATACCAGCCTAAATCAGTATAAGCTTTTCCACTGCAATACTGTGTTTGCAATCAAATTATAGAAGAATGTTAGAGCTAGAAACGTCTATCATAACTCCAAATTTTATAGCATAACTGGCTTATTACAGTCAAGACTTTTGAGTAGACTTCTTTCAACATTAGAATAGAGTAACAGAATTCTTGATTATCATAATTCATTTCTGCATTACAAATTCTTGATTTCTAAATGGAGAAAAATTAGTACCCTTAGACAATACTGTAGCAAGTGCACAGTTGTAGAAATGCTCAACTTTTTCTTAACTACTTCTATTGTTTTCAATATAGCTTTGCAGGAATTTCACAGCATCGGTCTATATGTGGGAAGAGTGTCAGACCTCGTGAATTTCCAGATCAAAATTCTTCAGCAAAAATCTGAAAAGGCCGAAGTAGAAAAAGCTGATGTGCCCATTTTAAAATCATTGGCAGAACAAGTGAGTACAACAATGGAAATGAAACTGGTTGGTTTTAGAATTAGTCCTGCTGGCCACTCCTCTTTTAATGCAGCCCAGAACATGGTTGGCCTTCTGGGCTGCCAGCGCACACTCCCTACCAGCAGGGAGAGGGAGGTGGTGGTCCCCCTCCCCATCTGGAGCACTGCGTCCAGGCCTGGGGGCACAAGAAAAACGTGGAGCTCGTGGGGCGGGTCAAGAGGAGGGCCACCAAGATCAGAGGGCTGGAGCACCTCTCCTATGAGGAAAGGTTGAGAGAACTGGGCTTGTTTAGTTTGGAGAAGGGAAGGCTCTGGGGAGACATCGTTGTGGCCTTCCAGTACTTGAAGGGAGCGTATAAACAGGAGGGGGAACGATTGTTCACGAGGGTGGATAGCGATAGGGCAAGGGGGAATGGTTTTAAACTGAGACAGGGGAAATGTAGGTTAGATATTAGGAGGAAGTTTTTCACACAGAGGGTGGTGACACACTGGAATAGGTTGCCCAGGGAGGTTGTGGATGCCTCGTCCCTGGAGGTGTTCAAGGCCAGACTGGATGTGGCTCTGGGCAGCCTGGTCTAGTGGTTGGTGAGCCTGCACTCAGCAGGGGGGTTGAAACTCGATGATCTTTGAGGTCCTTTTCAACCCAGGCCATTCTATGATTCTATGATTCTATGATTCTATGATTCTATGATTCTATGATTCTATGATACTATGATTCTATGATTCCAGTTGTTTCAAAATATGTCAGACTGACTAACTCTAGAAGGCTGAAGGAAGTTAAAGGTCTAACTGACAATAAAAAATATGGGCAAATATACGTGTGGTTTGAGAATGATAAATTGGCGATGAATGATTAAAATACTGCAGTAAGAAAATGAAGTCTAATTCTTCTGGAACCAAATAGTGTGCTGCTGTATTCATTATAATGTTAGTAGAAATTCTACTACGAAAATCATTTGAAGATAATTCATACTAAAGAATTATAAAAAACTGAATTACTCAATCATTAATATCTTAGAAAATTCATTTTAAGGAAAAAGTATCTAGATCTTGGGTTAGCATTTAAGAGATATCTTTGTTGCCTGCCAGGTAGCTAATGAAGAGAAGTCTGACAGCTCAGTGGAAATGGGGCCTCTTTGCCAAGCACAGACCATGCTGCACAAGATACAGAAGTCATTACAGAAACAAGAAAGAGAAGTTTCTGAGCTCCTAGAAAGTGAAAGAAGATATAACAAAGCAACAAATCCTCAAATTACAGTCCTCGTATTCTTGAAAAATCTTGCTGAGAAGGTAGGAACTCAGTCACTATAAAAATGAAAAATGATTTGCTGAGTTTATGAAGAAGTTCAATTAGGAAAAATGTGTATTTTTGTTAATTATTATTAGAATTAAAAATTAGAAAATTTATTTTATAGGCATTGATTTAAAGACTAAGTTGAAACTTTCAGAATTATACATGGAATTAAAAAGCTCTAGGCTCTCACTAAAAATCAACCTACAGAAAACTGATTAGACCAACTAAATACTCATTATTTGGTATTATTTTAAAATATAAATTAGTGAAATTCAAAAATGGCATCATGGAAAAAATATGTTTTTCTTCTGGTTCTGATCTGAGCAGCATATATTGTAAACAGATGTATAAGTTTTGCAGATAATTTAATCTTTTTTTTATCTATGGTAGGTTCACACCATATACTGTGATGTCCCTGAGGCACAACAGTACATCGATCAGCTTGTCAGGAAGAACGAGGTTGAAAGGGCTGATTGGAAAGAAGCCTTTAATAATGCACAGGCTGACATTTTGTCCAATGAAGTATTTTACGGAAGTGAACCTATGGATGGCAAAAGGTATATAGGACTATTAATAAAGATAGAAATAATATTTAAAAAGTAATGAGCTGTTTCCATACAGACAAAATACATTTTAAAGAACTTTATTATAATTTTCATGAATGGATTTGACATTGAAAAAACAATCAAAGCATTCTATAGTTATATTAAAAAATAAATCACAGAGCTTAAAAACACCTGTTACAATGAGCAGGAAAGCAATTCAGCATATCTGTCTTATGCAAGATTTAACCAGAGTGTTATAAAATATGCTGAGATAAGCTTATTTGGCAAGCCTGTTATAATATCAACAACTTTTTTTTCTACATTTTACAGGATGTTTCTTCTTCATACTCTGGGTATTTACACCTTTCTTGTAGTTTTAATAATTAGTTCCTTACAAACTCTTCATTTTATTTTGAACAGTGACAGGACACAGCTCTCAACGAAGCTTTTCAGAAATCTTGGGAGAGCAAAGTCTGAATTAGAATCTGTTGAAACAGAGAAGATAGTTTTTGATTGTATCCAGACAGGTGAAATCCCCAGCTGGATTAAAAGGGATTGTCTGTATGTAGCTTTGACAGGTGAGAAATCCTTTTGTCAATTCAGAGAATGCTAATTATCCTCAGTCAACTTAATTTTTGATATAGGAAGACAGAATACGGCAGTAAAAGGCATTTAAATTCATGTTGCAGTAATGCCATAAAATATGCCATGAAACACCTACAGGTACAATCATTTTAATTAATGACTATATGAATTTATTAGACTGGGACTTTGTTTTCACATTTATTCCCCATTGCTCAAGTTTTCTTTGGTGTCTTAATCATTTCAAAATCAGGTGTACTGTGTACAATGTGTCTATCTATTTCTATGTGCGTTCAAGGTAGACAGATCCAGAAACCCCTCTAGTTTGACAGTCATGCATTGAACGCAACAGCAATTACAGAACTCAGAGAATTGTATCCACAACTGAAAAATCTTACAAAATATCCACTGCATGAATTTAACACATTGTGTTCTTTTGAGAAGGAATAATTTTCCAATATTTTGCTTTTTTTTTTTTTTATGATTCAACACACAATGTGATTTTGGTGATCTAGACAGGGAAAGAGGAAGGGCTATGATCACTATTCCATTTAAGAATCACTATTTCTAATTTAAGATATTTACTGTGATATGTATTTGTCATATACAACTGTATAATTACCGGAAATGCCCAGAAGACCATAAGGATGCATGCTCTGAGGAGACAAGTCACCATCTAGAGGAAATCATGCAAAAGTTTGAAATGGAAATGAAGGTAATATATCACAATATATTATATCATATGGTTTTAAATGATTAAAATGAAAAATGCTATCCTTTTCCGGGCTATTCTTAAGGGATTTGAGATTTTCTCTGGAGTATATCTTGAAGTACATCTGCAGACAAGTGATAACTCTTTGAATTGAGTTTTTTCCTGGTGACGTTGAATCGTAGAATCATAGAATCACAGAATTATAGAATTGTTTGAGTTGTAAGAGACACTTAAAATTATCTAGTCAAACTCCCCTGCAATGAACAGGGACATCTACATCTAGATAAGCTTGCTCAGAGCCTGGTCCAGCCCAACCTTGAATGTCTCCAAGGTCAAAATGTATGCAGGTTGCTCCAAAAGTAATGCCTCCTGTTTATTTCCATAGAAACTGCAACAGATACAAAAAGCACAATAGGTAGGAGAACATTGCCCATGCAGTCTCTATTTCATCAGCTCAAACAGATGGAAGTCAGAAGGAGCCAAATCCAGAGTATACTGTGGGTGAAGTAGGATAGTCCAGAAAAGACTGGCAATATGCTCCATGGTCTTCAAACTGATATGAGGCATTGCACTTTGTTGTAAGAGAAAGGTTTTCTTCTTCTCTGGCCTTACTCAGCAAGTTCAAGCCTTCAGCTTGTTCAGTGTCGCAGCGTAGAGGTAAGAGTTGATGATTTGTCTGGATTCCAGGAAATACAGAAAAATCACCCCTTTTTTATCTCAAGAGAGAGTGCACATCACTCTACCTGCTGAAGGCTGCATCTTGAACTTTTTCTTCCATGGAGAATTACAGTCATCACTTCTTAGATTGATTTTTTGATTCTGGCTTGTGGTGGTGAAAACACATCTCATCACCAGTAATGATGCAATCCAGAAAACTCAGAAAACCAGTGTCAGAGTGGTTCAGCAGGTCCTGACGAACTTGTTTCTGTTCCTATGTGAGCATTTGTGGGACTCACATGGGGCAAAGTTTTCAATATACCAACGTGGCCACCATTGTTTCACCATATTGAAGCTGATACCCAGCTTTGTACACATTTCCCTGGCTGTAATCCACCAATTCATGTGGATGAGTTGATGGAGATTCTCTTCATTTCATGGTAACAGCTGTGCATGGCCAACCCGAACATGCTTTGTCTTTCATGTCACTGTTGCCACTGCTGAAACTCACCACTCACCACCTCACTATGCTAAAATCCACTGTTTAGTCTCCATAAACATTCAGAAAGCACTGATGAATGTCAGTGGGTGCAATCTTTTCATCATGCAGGAATTCAATTCCACACGTTTGCTTCATGTGCACTTCCACATCAGACACCATTCTGTCAGATTGCCCCTCTGCTGCCATCTGTCACACAGTAACAAAATGTAACAGAATATCAGAATATCAACATCAAGATTTAACTTCTATTGCCATACCACCATCATCTGCTTCTGGTGTTGTGGGGTAACATAACAGCATAGGAGGCATTACTTTCAGAGCAGTACTCATACTTTAATGATACAACAGAAAATAGGGTGTAATAAGGGCTTTGATGTATTTTTGTAATTGGATATCAAACTGAACAACCCCAAAACCGCCATAAATTATTATCTCTTTTACATAGACATTAATACAAAAACAATCACGTTAAATAAATACACAAATTTTTCATTGTTAGGTGATGAACACAAACAGAAAAATATTTATTTTTGCAATTATTATGTCATTGATATTTTTAGGTGGTCAAGAAAACAATGGAACAGTAAAAAACATACCAACAATGGAACAAGTTTCCCTTTTTAAAGGGCAACACTGGATAGGCATCTTGGATAATAGAAGCACTTTCTGCAGCAGCTCTGTGATAGCAAATGAATTGGAAGAACTTCAAGCCCATGATTCACAAGTAACTTTTGTAGGAGTTTAAGTCTTTAGAAACTTCTACTCACTTTTAGAAATGTTTCGAAGACATCTTAAAAAACAAAACAACAAAACACACACTCACACACATGCACAAAGCCCCCCACTATTATATACTGAAAGAGTCTGACTGAACAAAAGAGCCTAGATGTTTTATTTAAACAGATACAGATCTGTTTGTAAGTGGATAGGATTCATCTCACTAAACTTTCAATGTCTAAAATTGTGCATCTAACACGTCTCTATAAGAATTCAGAGATGGCTCCAAACTGTATTTTTCCCCAGAGCATGAACAGCTCTGTTCCATGGAGAGAAGGCTTGAGGTGAACTGCTGTTTGGGAGTTAAAATATTAATAATAAGCTTGATCTGTCCAGATGAATGTGAGAAAACAACAAAACTTCTTTTTTTTTTTTTTATGGTTTTGGTGTTGGGCTTTTTTTTTTTTTTTTTTTTTTTTTTGTCCAATAAAAAGGTGTGCTCTTAGCTTCACTCATTGTAGTAGACCACCAGTCTGATACATATCACTTTTCTTTGTCTTTCCCTTTAAAGTAATTATGTAGTGAGAACACTGTTTTAATTCTGTACTTAATAAAATAAAGGGAATGAATCACAGTGGAGCACGCTGTATCTGACAGGTCATGTTATGGCACAGCTGTGAATTTTGTATATGGGCTGAGTTGAAAGCGTATACCAGCAGACTCTTTTTCAAATAGTTGCTTTTATGTATCAGTCACTCTAGCAATCAATAACACTATGGAAGAGTGCAAGATTTTTGGCTGGATTGCTAACCCTCAAGGGACACTACACAGGACTGTGCAGAGTTCAATTAAAAGGGAGACAGAAGAGATTCTTGAACACAAGGGGAAAAAAATCTATAGACCCTTTCTGTAGGCTTAAACCTAGAGTTTTCATAGAATCACAATCACAGAATCATAAAATGGCTTGGGTTGGAAAGGACGTCAGGGATCACCAGGTTCCAACCCCTACTAGATCAAGTACTAGACCAGGTTGCCCAGGCCCCATCCAGCCTGGCCTTGAACACCTCCAGGGATGGGGCACCCAGAATCTCTCTGGGCGACATGTTCCAGCACTTCACCACACTCAGTGAAAAATTTATCCCAACATCTAATCTAAATCTCCATCTCCCCTCTTTTAGTTTAAAACCATCCCCCCTTGTCCTATCACGCTTAGCTATTGGCTATTACATTACCCATGGAAAAAGCTGATTACTTCCTGTTTATAATTTCCCTTTAAATATTGGAAGGCTGTAAGGTTTCCCTTTAAATATTGGAAGGTCTCCCTGCAGCCTTCTCTTCCAGATTGAACAAGCCCAGTTCCCACAGCCTGTCTTTGTGGCCCTCGTCTGGAACCTCCCCAAAAGCTCAATATCTTTCCTGCGCTGGGGGTGCCAGACCTGGATGCAATACAGCTGGGGCCTTGTGAGGGCACAGTAGAGGGGTGTAATCACCTCCCTCACCATGCTGGCCACTCCTCTTCTGATGCAGCCCAAGATACCATTGGCCTTCCAGCCTGCAAGTGCACACTGCTGGCTCATCTTAAGTTTTTCATTTACCAGGACCCCCCCTTCTCAGAAGGGCTACTCTCAAGTTCTTCTCCCACTCTGTATACATACCTGGGATTAGCCCAACCCAAGTGCAACACTTTGCACTATGCTTTATTGAATCTCATTAGGTTCACATGGGCTCACCCTTCAAGTTTATCAAGGTCCTTCTGGATGGCATCCCTTCCTTCTGCTGTATCAACTGCACTTCTCATCTTGGTGTCATCAGCAAACTTGCTGAGAGTGCACTCGATCCTATCATCTATGTCATTCATAAAGAAGTTACTGAGTACAGCTCCCAAGACAAACCCCTGGAGAGCAATTGACCACAACCCACTGGCTGCAACTTTCCAACTAATTCCTTATCCACCAAATAGTAAATCCTTCAAATCCATATCTGGGGGGGGAGATTTAACAACAAAGAGCTCAACAGACTCTGGTAGATCTTATCTCTATGAGGCCTCCGGAGTCTGGAGACAGGGCTAAGGTGTAAACA